>NC_136495.1:29889882-29924882 GCF_053919585.1 Euprymna scolopes | reverse complement strand
AAACGCGGAATATGCAGTGTAGCTTAATCGCCATATATTTTATAAATTACTATATATATATTATATATATATATATGTGTGTGTGTGTGTGTGTGTGTGTGTGTGTGTGTGTGTGTGTGTGTGTGTGTGTGTGTGTGTGTGTGTGTGTGTGTGCATATGGGCGTTAGTCCAGCAGGGGACGACACCGGAAACGTACATTTATTAGACGAAGAAATTGAACATATTTTTATGTTTAATGATAATGAAAATAACATAATTCAATAAAAAAAATGAATAAAATAACTTTCGCACTGGGGTTAGAGAAAACATATTTGTTGTTGCAATCTTGTATTCAACAGTGAAATAAAACATATTCCTCAATATATTTATTTGATTCAATTTCAATATTAAGAGAACTTAATATTTTGTTTGCAACAACAAAATATTCAAAGAAAGCTCCCTCTCTGTTACAGGTGCGTTTTATATAACCTTTTTATTATTACATTAAAAGATTCTTAACATGAGAAGAGCAGTCTGCATTCTTATCTACCCTGTAATTTTAGCAAGTTTTGTCTTTCTAATTTTCATATTAAGAAAAAAAAAACGAAAACTCATGAAGAAGAATTATAATATTATCCTAATTCTAACCTTTATTCTTCAGTTAGAGTTTCCTCAATTACCGAAGTATTTGTTTTCAATATAAGTACTCTATTTCTCTAAAAAACAAAACACCTAAATGATTTGCATTGAGGGAATGCGAATTAAGTTCTTCAATTTTATCACAAACCTTGACCTAGGAATGTTGTTTTTCGTAAGGTATAACAACTGAAACATATATGCACATATGCAGTCAATAATGCCTGTATCAATAAAATAATGTATAATATAACACCATTCTAATAGTTATTGAGCAGTTTTTATGAGCACCATTTTCGTAGGACTAGTATCAAAGAAAATACTGCAATATGATATATATATATATGAGCAAACAGTTAATATATATATATATATATATATATATATATATATATATGAGCAAACAGTTAATAAAATATGTTTAAATGTTATAATGTTATCGAGCTTTTACATCTGGCTGAGATAATTTTATAAATATTAATTCTGTAATATTTAAAATATACTTTAATTTTACCATCTTGGATCATTTTGGTAAATTAAATTGTAATTTTTATTTTATATATATATATATATATATATATATATATATATATATATATATATATATATATATTATAACTTACGACTTAGCTCTACCTATGAATTGAACACTGTTGAAATAAATACTAAAAATTTACACATTAAATTATATTTTCGCACATTAATTCATGTGATTAAATGTATGTATATGTGTATATATATATATATATATATATATATATATATATATATATATATATATTTAAACACACACACACCCACACACATGCATGTATATATTTGTAATGTTGTACTTCAAGCAAATTTATAATTTAAATTAAAATTTATATTTTACCCTATTTCTTTTCTATCTCTAACCCATATTAATTGTCTTATCAATTTTAAATCCAGACCTTTTATTTCAATTTTTTTTCACATATATCTGCCTTACTTTTAATGCTAGGTTTATTTATGGTGTCTTTTAGATTTAATAAAAACCCTTTAAAATTTGCTGACGAGGAGACCTTGTTTATTAAAAAACTATATGTAATAATTATTGTCCGTAACTTGATGTCTACCACAATAAAAAACACGGTTTTCCGAAACGATCGTACAGATAATTTATTTTGTTGTTGTTCCTTCTTGTGAAACTGATTTTTAATTTAATTATAATTTGCTTTTTAAATTTTAAATTATCAATCACATTACTTAATATATATATATATATATATATATATATATATATATATATATATATATATATATATATATATACTAGGTGCCTTCGATAAGTTTCCAGATTTTTTTTTTTGCATGAGCGCTTTTATTGGTAGTATACAGGTGAAACTGTAGCCCCCTTCAAAGTAATCTCCTCCTTCTGCTGCAATGTTTTACCATTCCAACAAATTCTGATGTCCATCTATATACATTTACATTTTCAATCTTTTGGAGTTCTTTTTCAATTTGAGTTGCTAATTTCCTTTTTCTTATCTTTAATTCTTACATTCCGGGTTTGAGCCCTTGGTAAATTGACCCATTTTGCTTGATTAAAATGTCGTATTTTGTAGTTTTGGATTCCGGTGAAAATGTAAACTACGCATTTTAAAAAAAAAATAATATTCAATAATATAAGTATACCAGCATTAGATGCTTTGTAAACACGAAATACGTTCTGTTTATTCTTGATAAAAGGCTTTGTTTCCAGAGAGACAGAGATACCATATTCATACAATTGCGTAATTTAATCGCACTGTACTTCTTATATTACGACGGGAAACATTTCAATACAAGGGACATAATTCAAAGGAATATAAGAGTTATCTCCCGTGATATCAAAGTTTTATGGTCGAATGGGTTTGGTCCTTTGTAATGTAGTCAGAGATGGCTTCGTTGCCGGGTTCGAATTTCTCGACGGTGTTAATTGTGACACCCTGCACTGATGATTCTTGAAAGGATGAAACAATAATATCTGTTGGTATTTAATAATTATTATAGTAAATTATTATGTCAGCCGTTTTCAGAAACTTGTTTCTTATCGTTAAGCCCTTTACAGTTGAAATAAAGTCGGTCAATTTAGCTCTGATGTGCAGATCATCATATAATAAGTATATCACTCTGACAGACGTTACAAAATATAAAAATAAATGTTTAAATTTCAAATTTCAACAATATTTCTCGCGGTTAATGGTAGCCGAATGGATTTGGTTCTTGATAATGGAATCAGAGATGGCTTCGTTGCCGGGTTCGAATCTCACTGATGTTTCCGGAAAAGTTATATATATATATATATATATATATATATATATATATATATATATATATATATATATATATATATATATATATATATATATATATAGGTGTGTGTGTGGGGGTGTGCTAGCACATTTCATTCTGAATTTTACATAATTGTACACGTTATAGAAACTATGCATAAAAAAGAAGAAGAAGAAGAAATGTTATCTCATTTTAAGACGCATGCTTAACTGAACACACGCATACAATCACAGGCATGCACAAACCATAATAAGAACCATTTGCAAAGGGAAACACGCACAGTGACAGAGAAAGAGAGAGAGAGATAGAGAGAGAGAAAGAAAAAGAGAGAGTGAAATGAGAGAGTGAAATGAGAGAGAGGAAGAGTAACCCCTTAACATACACTTTGCCCCCCGAAGAATTATAGAGAACAGCAGTCCGACAGCCACAAACCACTATTAAAGTGATTTGTATCATACAAACGCACGCACACGACTGCAATGGCCTATGTATTAAATCAACTCGACGTAGGACGAAATAATGTGTCTATTAGTGACGCCATATTTTTATTTTAGTAACTGCTCGTTGAAAAAGGCAAGAATTGAATTCCGGAATATGAGAATTTTCAGAGCTCAGCAAATCAGCATGGACAGACTTTAATGAGGGAGTGACGAGAGCGAGTTGACTATTCGTTATATATATATATATATATATATATATATATATATATATATATATATATATATATATATGATAGGGGCAATATGTATAGAATACTGCCAGTAATATCTTGTAAAACCTATAATAACAGGTTTCCATAACAGTTGATTGTTAGATAATTTTATTCTGAAGTATATATATATATATATATATATATATATATATATATATATATATATGTGTGTGTGTGTGTGTGTGTGTGTGTGTGTGTATGTATGTATATATATGTATGTGTGTGTATGTGTGTTACATAACATGAACGTTTCAATAATTATATACATTTTAGTTTTCCATTTTTTATATTAACAGAATGTTAAGACTATAAGGATCGAATAAATAGATACAAATAAATAAGTATAGGGTTTACGAATATAATGGTAGATATAATTTTGGAAATAGAGTATGGACGGAGAGGTCAGGATTGGGAAAAACTAGCAAGAAAGCGAACTATTGACCTCAAGTTTTCCTTTTTCGTTCCTTCCCTTCTATTTCACCCACTTTTATTTCTTTCCTCATTATCCTTCTCTGTTCTTCTCTTCTTCTCTCTTCTTATCTCTTACGTCTCTTCCCTTTTTTACTTCCCTCTCCCTTGACCGAGCTAAATTAAAACAACAAGGATATACCGAGATTTGGTAATAAGGACGAGTGAGGGGCACACTCTCAGACTACGGAAGAACCCGGGTCATATTACTACCATACTATAACCAAATGACGCGTCCTCAAACCTAGAACTAATTTCGCGTAAATATTCTGAAATAATAATAAAATTCACATCCACCAGTAAATTAAACCTAATATACACAAATATACTTAAGACCTTTGCAGAGTTAACACGTACAAGCGCAGATAATATATCTGTCATTTAATGTCCCCATCTTAACTTCTTAAACCACCACCCTATCTACTTTACTCTCACATCCCTTTTTACTATTGTTTTACGCATGGATACATTCCATCCTTTGTTTCTACTTATAAATGGCTTTTACGAGACGTTGACCCAAGATTTTCATTGCAAAGTTTGCTTTCATATAAGCTGGAGGGCGTGATGAGGTATCTTTACTAGTTGATTGAAACATAGCAATGAATTACTGCTTCTGTAAAACATTAATAAAATTCACATACACACACCCACACGCACACACACACACACACACCTATATATAATTTTTTTACACAGGAATCACCACATTATCAAGGCCAAGAGACCACTCGAGGATAAGGATTAAAGAGTGTACAGTAGAAATTGGACAATATGGTAATCATTAGTAATGGGAATTCAGTAAATTTGTTAACTTATATGGAACGGCTCATCAAGAACTTGTTTACGTAAGACTTCAAGACAACCATATTGTAGTCAGCTGGAAAGCAGGAAAACGGACGACAATTCCACAGGCGTGCAGTTCTTAGAAAGAAGCTTTGATCATGGAATCTATGTTTAGGTTTAAGCATAGATAAAGAGTGGGAGGGGATTATTGATAGTGTTTTCAGTTAGACGAGTGTTTCTTGTGAAAGTTTGGCGAGGGAGGACCATAGACTAATGCTCAGTCGAACACTTTCCATGGAAATAACGGTATATCAGAGACAAACTAGCAACATCTCTTCTGTGAGATAGAGGTTGCAGGGAAGAGAAAATGGCATCTCCTACGAGGCTACGAAGTCTATTTTGAACTCTATCAAGGTAAGATAAGTCCTTTATAGCAGCTCCTGCCCAGATGTGGCAACATTATTCCATCCTTGGACGTACCTGGCTCTTGCATAGATAGAGAATTGCATCAGCAGTTAGATATCTACTGGATCGATAGAAAGATCCCACTATTTTTCCAGCGGCCTTGGCAACAGATTTGATGTACGTGTTCGATTTAAGATCAGGAGTAAAGGTCAAGCCCAGAAGCTTGTAAAAACTTGAGGCGTTCTGAAGACGAGAGTCATTCATTTTAATTGATGCCAGATGTGAATCAGAATATTGATGATGTAAAGAGAGAAGCTTGGTTTTAGATGCATTAAAAGTAACCAGCCACTCCTTTCCCTATTGTACCACGTTCTCAAGATAAGAGGAGAGAGAATTGGAGAGAACTTGGTCGTTTGCTGTCTTAGATGTGCTACCATAAATGGTAGTGTCATCAGCATAAATGTCTACAAATGATGTAAGTATGTGATTTGGAAGATCATTAATGTAGATCAGGAAAAGAGTTGGACCCAGGATGAGCCCCTGATGGACTCCAGCATTAATACTGTGAGCTTCTGATTTTTGCCCCTCGACTACTACTCTTATGAACCTATCAGAAAGAAATGATTTAATAATTGAGAAGACATTTCCAGTTATACCATAGCTAGAGATCTTGTGAAGTAAACCTTTATGCCATACCCTATCAAAGGCCTTAGATATGTCAAGAGCAATTATTCGAGCCAGGCGAGACCTATGCTCGGACATGTTCCTCTATTCAGAATGTACTTATCGCAACACATGAATAAAGAACAATATAGAACAACTTTTGTGACTCCGTTGTCTGGTCAAAATAAGACCTCCTCGCAATGTACTCTAGTACCCCATACCATTACGGATTGTAAAAAAAGTCAAAACGTAGGGACAAAACTTGAGAGAAAGAATACTTTTCGAATCAGTCTATCGATGGAAGGAAAACGATAAAAAACAACGTCAATAATGTAGAAACAATCTAAACGGAATGTTGCTTTTATGTTACTGCCCGTCTGTGTCATTCATTTGAGTACGTTAAAAAGTTAAGTTATGACATAAACAATTAGTAAAGATAAGATTAGTCTCATCTTCTGAGTTCATTTCTTCACAAAGTTAAGAGAACATATTTTTGGTTCATCATTTTTATTGCTGACATAAAATATTATTTAAGTGGGCGAGAAGAGAATGACAGAGAGCCGCGCAGAGCTTTCACTATTATTTTAAGAACGCATTCTCTACGTCCTACTTGATTTTTGATCACTAGGAAATCCTCATAAACATCGTGGATAACCACAATCTTCACTTACTTTCTATTTCTGTTTCTCCCGTTCATATGTGCTAGTATATTACATTATGAACCCAAAAGACAACTTGATAAAGCTGCTCTTAAACATTTTAATTCCAGTCAATATGAAACAGCATTTATAAAAAAAAGTTATCTAGTACATATAAATTAACGATTAGGTAAATCGAGGTCAACTACAGAAAAGATGTGTTTGTTGGTAAAGAGGCATCTTTGTCTAGATTAAAGCTCGGGTCGATAGGTTAGATGGTGGCTGGTTAGTCAGATCACGCATGACAGATGTGAACGCAAAAGACATAAATGGCCGCTTTCCAAAATGGTGACACCTTCAAACGAAGTCAATTCCAAAGCTAATATTTCGCTAACTTTTCAATTATACTTAAAATATAGCAGTAACAAGTTTGTGATTCGATACGATGTTTTCCATTGAAAGTTATATATATATATATATATATATATATATATATATATATATATATATATATATATATATATATATACGATGCCTCCCATATAAAGTTATATATATATATATATATATATATATATATATATATATATATATATATATATACTGCTGATCAAAAATTTAAGACCACTTAAAAATCTTTAAAAACAACTTTTTTTTAAAGGATAGATTTTAAACTCTTTCGACTTAAGGTTGCTAATAATACAATCTAAAAGGTTATGGAAACAAAAAGCTACATTCCAAGGATTTATTTTCAAAATTTACATTTTTATTAAATTAGGCTTTTTACTCGTGATCAAAATTATAAGACCAGAGACAACAATTCTATTAAATTGTACAAAAAGTGTATGAAAAGTGTATGAAAACACCCAACAGTCAAATTTAATAATGAGTTCTACCTCCACTGCTTTTGATGATTTCAAAAATTCTTTGGGGCATGCTATAAATAAAGGTTTCCATTAAGGTGCGGGTGATCCTGTTCCAGTTTCTGAAGATGGTATTACGGAGTTCATTTTTTGTTGAATATTGTTTGCCATTTCGATAAACCTCTCTTGTCATCCATTCCCAAACATTTTGAATAGTGTTCAAGTCCAGTGAGCATGTAGGATGTCCCAAGAGATGGACTCCATTTTCTTTGTAGAAAGCTTAAGGTCCGTCTTGCAGTGTAGATTGAAGCATTAACATGTTGGAATAGCCATCAATCCTCACACAAACGATGACCTTCCATCATCAAATATGCTTTTTGTATCATGCTAACATAACCAGCTGCTCTCTAACGACTCTGCATCACCTTTGAGCTCCATCATCCCTCTGTAAGAAAAAGCACCCCATAATATTACGGACCCCCCCACCACCACCACCACTATGACGTGTGGAAAAAAATTCAAGGGGCATGTTTTTGTCATACCAATATTGCTGGATACCATCAGGACCATTTAAATTGAAGTTTTTCTCATCAGAAAACAGGACTTCCTCCACTTCTCAAAGTCCTAAGTTTGGTATTCACAACCAAATATTAAGCGGTCCACTTTGTGACGGGGAAGCAATCGAGGAATTTGTTTACGCTTTTTATTTTCCATGCCTTTTTGTTGTAAGTGTCGGCTGATGGTTATAGGACTGCAATCGGCATCTGTAACTTTCCTCATTTGACTAGAAGAAAGCCCTCTGTCATTCATAACAACCCGTCTGATATTCCTACCCAAATGTAGGAGAACTTCTGGGGGCCTACCAAAGGATTTTGCTTTTCAATAATTTACAGTGTTCTTTAGAAATTTTAGTGGTCTTATAATTTTGATCATGTCTAAAAAGGCTAATTTAATAAAAATGCAAATTGTTAAATAATTATTTTAGAATGTACCTTTTTGTTTCCACAAACTTTTAGATTGTAGTATTAGTAACCTTAAGTCGGAAGAGTTTAAAATCTATCCTTAAAAAAGTTATATATATATATATATATATATATATATTTATATATATATATATATATATATATATATATATATATATATATATATATTAATCGAAATCAGGAATCGGAAACTCGGAACCTATTGGAGTAACCGAATCGGTATCGGAAAAAAATTATAGCCTAATTTCGGATTCCAACAAGATTTTTTTTTTATTTGACATTATAAAATATAACAAGCACAAAATGTTTTTTTATGAGAAATTGTTCGTTTACGACATTAGTCTGAGAAGGGCCACAGAATGGGTTATAAATCTCGTGCACAGATTTACATTCTCTTCCGTTTGCCTGTTTCCCACCTGACGACAACTTGGATGTCTTCAAGTCCAACATAAATAACTTCCTGATAAACCGCCCCCTATAGTAAGACACTTGATCAAAACTCCAGTACTAACGATTACTATACGATACTATCCCATTGATTACTGTACACGCAATAACCCTTATCCCCGAGTGGCTTCTGGGCCTTGCTAGATAGTGACCTCCATGTAATTAATTAATTAAAAGCATTTTTGATGTTTTAGCAGAATAGTTCCTAGAGCAAATGTTGTATTGTGGTGATATATGAAGTGAAAATGATAGACAGATCCTGAAAGAATTGAAGGAAAATTCTTATTGGAATGAATCGACATGCGTCAGTTTGAAAAGAGGATATATAGCATGACTACGAAAGTAATGGCTGGAAACCCTGGAAATGTTATTCCAACTGTATTTGATGAAAAACACCGTAAATAAAATGTATCCCATTTCCAAATGTAGCATTAACTCTCCCAGCCTGATATAATTTGTTTTTATAAGTTTTTATGTTAAGCAAGATAAATATTCTAGAGTTCACTATCACAAATTTAGGAAAAAGCATTTTGCACCTATTAAATAAACGGTTATATGGCGCCTGTTACAGATTTCACACTTTAATATCAAACAATTTAAAATGTTTTGATTTTTTTCTGGCGAGTGCTTGACCTTGGGCTTGTCTGATCCGTATATCCTCTGCAATATTTCAAATTTCCTTATATTTTGTTTGGTTTTGGCATAAGTGAAAAATATAAATGAAAATCTCACAAATTTATCAAAACCTTCGATAGAACATATAAAGAGCAAGCATTGGCATTTAAAATACTTCCAGACTTTTGAGCTTCTATATTTTAGGCGATTATCTGTGAATACAGTGAAACGTTATTTTTATATTTAGACTGGCGGTTCGGTTGTGCGTATAAATATAATGATCCCATTTTCGCTACAATCTAGCTTTTTACGCAGTTAAGTGATTTTTATCACTAGTTCTAAGTCCGCTCGGCAGAATCCTAAAATCACATGTAATTGCTTTATTTTTCGTATTACCGCCAATACTAAGGGATAGCAGTAGGAAAGGTGTATGCATTTTATTACTTTAAAATATATTTTATACTAAAGTTTTATTTGAAACATTAACATTCCAAAGATTCCAGTCTCGAGATGCTTGTCGCCTCGTTTCCTCACCACCTTTGTTCCTTTCACACACCATATGATCGCCGCCAACAACACACATACCATTATTAGCGTGCTCACTCCCGGTCCTGTAATCACTACCTGATGAAGTCTTTCCCTAGATTCCGTATTCTCTAGCCCGTCTAATCCTGGTCTGCAATTCACTCAAATCCATTCGCCTAAATTCTCCCAGAGCGTTTGGTAACCTGAGTCCGGTACACGGCGGTGATAGACGGATCAGGGGATCCCAGAGTTTAGTAAGTTTATTCAATTGGACATTCGCCCACTCTACTTCAGGTGCTTTTAATAAATACCGTTCCTCAATTTGATAATACGCAGGTAACCCTATACCCTTTCCTTGGGCTTCACACCCCTTGTCCAGTTCTACCAAGAGTTTTAATATTCGAGTATATTATTCTACCCCCCCCCCAATATCTCTTATATCAATTAACGCAGCCATCGAACTCCCCGACTGTCCTCCAAGAAGAGCGTTCATCAATGCCATTTTCACCCAACAACAAGCAGAGCGAATGTGGTGCTCAGGCCACCGAGGGTCAACAATTCGCGATTTTGCCCACACCAGGGTCCACTTCGCGTCACACAACTTTCTCCTTATGCCGGCCTCCACTCGCCGATCTGCTATCAGATCATCTCTCCTGGTCTCAACATGTACATCAGCTTGATCACGCCCATCCCCGAAACAAAGCGAGAAAACTATTTACAAAAATTAAGTACTTTTTGTCACCGGCTGTTTAAACAACCAGTTCACTTTCAATAGAATTAATCCGTGCCCTCATGGACGGTAAATAAAACCACTTGAAGCCAGACACGCCCCCCCCCCAATTCAAATTCCTTTCGATATTTAAAAACATGTTCCTAGAATACACTTCCTCTCTCTCCGTGCGACACACACGCTAGTGCAGACAACTCTTACATAATTAAGCGAACGTTTAAAAAAATACAAGGAACTAGCCACGCAACCAAGCGCCCTTTCAGGTAGCATGTCTAAACGGATCCATGTCCAGAAATGCCTCACGAGGTCACGCAAGGAATCGGCTAACTTCAATTACTACTGATTCTAACTCCCAAAGTTCAAATTAAATGCTCCAGAATTCATTTAAATGATTTATATAAAAAAAAAATTAAATACTAAAAATGCATAATGTTTAACTACCTCGCAAGCCGGGTGGTTCAAGGAGACTCTGTTGACGCACCAATATTCTGTTATTAACTAATGTCTCCAGGTGCGAACACGCACGATTTACTTTCAATGAAAGTCCGTCTAAAAACAAATAAAAATCGCTTTTCGCCCTAAAAATAAGTTCACTACAAAGTAATTTCCCAATACTCAGTTATATTCATAATTAGTTTCAATTAATTCCACTCAATTAGCGGCCTCTTGGCTCTTATTCCCCGATTAAGAAATCTTTCCCGGCTGAGGTACAATTCTATTTCTTTCTCAAAAGTCAATTTAATCGCCGAATTTAATACTCCCAGTTATTCTCAACTGAATTCAACTAACATCTGCTCGATTTCATGAGAGAGATCTATTCAGACTGAGGCAAAAATAATAATTTTCCCTTAAATCAATTTAGCCCCCCCAAAAAATGCCTCTAATTATCCTCGTTAGAAATCATAAAAACAACTCTCAAAAGTTTAATACCCAACAACAACGCTCAATATCGCTACATAAGATACAGGCTGGTTCAGCTAACAGAAATCATCGAGATTCACAAACTTATTAAAATAATACTCTCATTTTTCCAGTTTTTGTTTGAATTAAATTCAATCATCAGAATTTTCCCTTCACATTTTATATATAATTTAATCAAAATCATTATCATCAGAACCAACTCGCTCTCGACAGAACCCAACAAAAATCACTTTAAAATAAGTTAAAATAACTCTATACCATTGTCTTAACCTATTCCTGGGACAAGGCACTCCATTTTACTTCGAGCCTTGCATCTGGTGGGGCATGGGGCCACATATCATCCCATTTCCGATTTATCGCTTCCCACGTTATAGGCATTCTCTAACGTCTCTCATTTGACCTAAACCACAGGTCACTCCTAAATATCCGTCGGTGACCTTTTGTGACATCATTCAGAGTCAAGCCAATTTTTCAACCCTCCAGGGATTTCTCTGGACTACCTGGACGGATTCGTCTCCTAACGTATTTGTCAACCAACATCTCCGAGAGGGCTGCTTAGGCCTTCTCTCTTTCATCGTAACTAGCCATTCCCATTATAACCCCTGCTGCCATCGTAATTTCTAACGCGGGTATTGTAATCTCTAACACCAAACCCCCTTGATGTTAAAATGGCCGCATCTCGTAATCCCTTTAACATGAGGATCGAAATTAAGAAATCTATCTTATGTCATCGCTCGACATTCTCGTAATTTACTTATTTATTTCATTATTATTATTATCGATTATCTCCCTACACCCTAATGATATCCAAAACAGTCAAATATTAACAAGATATAATCAATGAAATCAAAAAGAGAAAAATCACATAAACAATTGAAACAGAAAAATATAAAATTAAATACAATTTAACCACTCAAAAGACTGTAAAAATATCTCCTTAAAAGCTACCTTCTCTCTTTTTTGTTCTTCTTGTTCTTCTTTCCTCCTCTTCAACCTCTCTCTTTCAACGTTAGATAACACATGAAAATATAACTCAATCCCGGCAACACGCTAAAGCGGATAACTGAACTGCTGTATAATCAGTGTATCTTTTTAACAACACCCCCCACTCTCTCTCTCTCTCTGGCTAATTCGTCGATGCAGACCATAACGTTGTCGTTAATATGGCTTTCTCTCTCACTTCTCTTTTTTTCAGCTCGAGACTAATCACACAGCCAGCAGACAATAGAAACTCAAAACTCATCCTCTCTTTGTTGTGGTCTCTCTTCGTCTTCCTCTTCTTTCTTCTTTGTGGTTTGGTTCGTCTTCCTTTTCTCTTGTTCGCGCGTGTTACCTAAGACAGGAAAAAAAGTAATTTTTCTCTCTGTGTTCATTACCAGTCTCTTTTTTCCCTATTATCAGTTTTTCGCGATCGTCTTATTTTCAAATGTGTGTATCACGCGTGTTTTGTTCTACCGTCTCTGTGTTTTTCTTTACGTTTTTCTCTGTCTGTCTGTCTCTCTCTCTCTTTCTATTATTATGGTTTTGTGTTTGTCGTTGTACTTTTTTCAGTCTTTTCCGCGGAAAACAATATAAGAAATTTTAAGTCAATTTCACCTCCAGAGTCATCCCTGTTCATCGGCAACCAAATGTGACAGGTCAGCAACTGACCTCTAACCTCATCGGAAACTGTGGGTCGTGATCGTCTTCTTCCAGGAGATATTCACAAAAATGCTGAGCGTCTCAGCTCTGTGTTGATTTCTGCTGAAAAGCAAAAATAAAGCTTTGCATGCGCGCCGGAAAGGAAAGAAGAGAGACTCAGGGTTTCAAACTCCGAAAAAAAAAGTTAATTTCACAAAGTTACAGGTTTTACATATGTACATCGTTCAGTTCACCAAAAGATCCAGGTTCTCAAGATGTCTTATTCTTCGTTCTCTACAATGCGTTCTGAGAGCGTGTGTTTTTCTCGAGAATTGGCTCCGATCGGTCTCTTCCAACTCGAGTATGTGCTCTTATACTAAGGTAACGGGCTGGGGTCTGGCGATTTTCTGAACCAAACAAAGCCAGCTACGTCTCTGGAGAACCCCAGATACATTTGCGTGTGTGCACTTCCACAAATCGTCCGCCGTGTCGTAAATCTGAGACCACGTCTCAACTGTGCCTTCACACTTCCCCAAGAGGTGAAATCCTGCCACTTTTCTCTACTCAGAAACCCAGAACGTCCTAGCGGGGTTCTCAGGCAACAAGTACAAACCTCGTTTCTACATTATTCTGACGTTTCCTGTCATTGGGATTTTTAAACAATAAAATTAATATCTGTTTTTCTTTAAGTACAATACTCATCCCTTTTGACAGGTCATCTTCCGCGCTCCGGATTTCAATTAACGTTCAACAGATAATCTCAGCATATTTACCGGCCTATCTCAGGGTTTAGGGGTATCTCAATCTCCCCAATGGGGAGAAACCCCGCTCCCTCAAACAGTCACGTTACAGTTGTTGTCATCATTACTATATCACAGAGAGATGAAAGAGAAAGCTAGGACGGAGTATCTTAGAAGAGTGAAACTAATTGCGATGTCGAAATTGCATGGAGGAAATCTAATGAAAGCGGTGAATGCATGGGCAGTCAGTGTTTTGAGATACAGTTCAGGGTTTTTGGAATGGTCTGACAAGGAGTTACATGCAATTGATATCAATACAATAAACGTTTTAGCAATGTTTAGTAATTTCCACATTCGAAGTAGCGTAGCAAGGATGTATCAAAGGAGGAAAGAGAGTGGAAGAGGTTTGAAAAGTGTAAAAGATTGTGTTAGAACATATGAGATGTCGTTGAAGGAGCATGTGGTTCAAAGTAAAAAGTAGATATTCAAGGATGTGGCTAATCAAGTGAGACCAAGGCTGAGTATGTGAAACGTATGGACAGAAAAAGGGCAGAGGAGCTGACTAGGAAAGAAATACACGGAAAATTCTTCCAGGATATAACAGATGTGGCTGATGAAAGATGATGGCAATAGCTTTGAACTGGCTATCTAAGTACTGAAGCTTTTGTTTGTGCAGCACAAGAGCAAGCATTAGAAATATGACTGTTTAAAAAGGTGGTTGCAAGAGAGGGAGTTGCTGCAGAATACCGGATTTGTGGTAAGATCTCAGAGTCAATTGCGCACCTTGCAGCAGGGTGTAGCGGATTGGCAGAGAGAGAGAGAGAGAGAGAGAGAGAGAGAGAGAGAGAGAGTACTGCAAAAGACAGGATCGCATGGGGCTCCGGCTATATTGGAGGGTCTGTAAGAAAGCTGAAGTGAAGTGTGCTAGAAAGTAGTTTGAGGAAGTACCTGATGAAGAGAGAAAAAGTGAGAATGGCAATATAGAGATATGGTGGGACAAAAGTGTCATAAAGATCAAGCAATTGGAACATAATCGCCCGGATTTGGTCGTTATTGACAAGGTCTCAAAAACTATAAATATACTGTTGTTGTCAAAAATATACTATTGTTGTTGTCAAAAAATATTGTCAGTTTTTATCTCGAACACACTAACTGCATACTCTTGGATGATAAATTTGACCAGAATGTGTAATTTATCATGGGGTGTTTGAGGATAGACACCTCTGGTCCATAAACACATTAACCTTATAGCTAATGTGAGCCATCTTCCTTGATTCAAGGGCCGAATTTTCCAAGCTGCATATCTTAGATTAACTTCTCCCTGGGAAATGCCAACAGCATACTGTAAAAGTAGCCTCTGGTCTCCACTTAAATTACTTGTTACTTCTGCTGTCAGATGATGATGATCTAGAGGGTCATCAATTTTTTGAAATTCTACTTGAGGCAAATCTTGATAATTATTGATACAAAGTTTCCCCAAAGGACCAGTAAATGTTGTTGGGCTTCTTGTTGTTCCATCAATTGATTTATAAATTGCTCTAAATGGCAGTTCATTTTGAAGAAGGGAACATCCAATAGTGTGTAATTTTTTGTTAATTTTCTTTTCAAGAGCTGTAATAAGTCCTGCTTCACAGCCAGTGTTTGTACAGGTATTATCAATCAAAATTGCTTTAACAGTATTCACACTGTTATATTCCGTTAAAACTGCAGCAACATCTTCAGCTAAGAGAGCTCAGTTGCCCCCAGATTCAGTATCACTCTATGGGTAATATATTTGCTCTTCGTTCCTGTTTCTCTGGTGAAAGTTAAATGGCGTTCTGCTGTTTTGTTTTTCACTATCTTTTTCTTACCATTTTCATCCACAACGTCTTTGTATTGTAAAGTGTCCTTATCTACTCCACAATCAATTCCAACACAAAGTAGATTTTCATTTTGATGGACATGCTGCAAATTACTGGATAGTTTTATTCTAGCTTTTTCTCTATCAATTTTGGATTTATCTAAAATTATGTCCTTCAAATTTAATTTTGGGTGAAGAAGGCCCATATGTTTAAGGTCCAGCAGAAAGGCATTAGCTAGACATGCACTAAGATTGGAAGATACATCACCTCTGATAATTTCCATAGAATATCTTGGGATTTTTAAAAGGCTGTAAGGTCCCTTTAGCTGTCTTCCTGGATCAAAACTGTCATCTGTTGTTCCTAGAAGATGACTGTATCAAAATATTTGTGGAAGCTTGTTCCTGTCTTTCGTTCTGCCTCTCCAGTTTACCCACTTTAGCAGAATTTTGGTATTTTTTTATAGCATCCTTATCAATAGGTCCCAGTTGATAATGACCTTTTGGCCCTTTTTTATCTCTGGTCTTTTAAGTATGCTCTGTCCTCTAGTGGAACCTGAAAATTGCAAAATGTGCATGTTTAATAATAGATTCAGAATAAATAATAAATACAAATATTATTTTATTTTCCACAAAAAGGGAACATAATTGCAGGTGAAACTATAAAATTAATCTTACCTTCTTGTTAGGAAGACAAGTGCAGACTATGTGCCTTGTTTGACAATTTTCTGTCTTGCACTTTACTGTCATCACATCTCAAGACAGGAAGTTTACAGCTACAAGAAGATATATCAAACAGTCTGTTTAGCTGGTCCTTCATTTTTTTCACTTTGGTTGCTGAAAGAGATTTCCTGTCAATCTGTTTGACCTTCTTATAGCAAAATATATCGATCTTCTGTCCTATATAACGTTCCCTTAACAAGGGTCATTGTGGATTGACTGCTTGCAAAATACTAATTATTTCCTTGGCAATTAACTTAGAGATCTGGTTATATGTTAAGTTGGGTAACTGTTTTCGAGGAAATAACTACACTGGATGACTTGTCATAAAGTTGGGGGTGCTGTTTCATCCAAACGACAAGGTAGACCGGCTAATCTTTGTGAACCACGGGTTAAAACCGAACGTCGTGCTTTTACTGACATTTTAAATCTGAAAAGTAAAATAAATAAATGGATGATAACTGAAGGAAACTGTTTTAGGCTATATCCCAGTTTCATATGTAAAAATAAAATAAGTGCTAGTTATGATAAGAAGTAATGAAAAGCTTTGTAGAGTTGAATTAGATGTATTGAAGAGACAGGATCAAACCAAACCAGATCATAGTAGTGTTTAGTTTAGACATTTTTTAACAGACTTTAGCTCCTCCTTCTATAACATGAATTTATCCATAAAGTGATTCATTTTTGCTGTAGCCATGCCATTTTAAACGAGTGTTTAGTGTTTGAAAAACCGGTGCTTGTGCATATATGTTACCCTGCTATTTTCAAGTTAAATTTGATTTTTACGATATTTGTTTATTGAGTTGTTAGGTGAAAGTACAAAAATGGTTACAACACCCCCTCCCGTCTCCTGTGTTGATAATGGCTTTCTAAATAATAAAACCATTTCAGCACAATACCATTCATGAACGAGTACCGAAAAACCTTATCTACTCGTATTAACCTTTGTATGTTATCTAATTTTGAAACTATAATTTTCGAAAAATACTGCTTAAAAACAATTACTCCCTAAGAATAAAAGAAATAAAAAAAATTGCCAATAATTTTCTGCAAATATTTTTTTATTACGTAGATAACTTAAAAATTTACCTGGATATGTTTCGTAAAGAATGTGTAGAAGAAAATTGGGTGTTTATGCATTTTTAGTACTGTGCTGTTTTTAAACAGTTTTTGGGGGGTTAAATTCAAGTTCCATGCTATCTTATATATATATATATATATATATATATATATATATATATATATATATATATATATATATATATATTAAATTGTTAGGTGGAAGCACAGAATAGTTATAAAACACCGTCCCCTCATGTTAAGAATGGCTTTCAAAATATTAACGTTATTTTACCTCGGTACCAAAAATGCACAAGCACCTAAAATTGTATGGGCCATCTTTTTTTAATATAAAACTGGAATATTACCGTATTTTTAATAAAACCTTAAAATAGAATTCGATGTGAAATCGAAAAACAAATTACAGAAGTAAAAAGTTAACTTACAACAACGGGAAAAAATTTCTTCAGCGAATAAAACAAATACGTTTAAATTCACGGCAGACACTTGAAATATAATAAAATATATTTTAAACACGCCTTTTTAGTTTCTCCTTTCGAAATAATTTGGTCTTTAGCCTAAAATTGTAAATTATCTCAATTAAAAGATAAACAAACGTCAATTTTCAATAGCAATGACAAGCGTGTGAAATACCACGGTGAAATCTAAGATGTCCACACCCAAGAAAGTTCCTGAAATGAAAAAGCAAACTTCAGTCGCTATTATTTTAAAAACACAATTTTATCTTTACAATAAATATTTATTTTATTCATTCATTATCCTCACTCATTTTATTTAAAATGTAGTTTAAAACATATTCTAAATAATGATTCCATTTTCTTAATAACGGCACGTACTTGACAATTCACCGAAAAACATTTAATAGCTGCAATTTTTCAACTTTTAAAGTCGTTTCCTCAAGCGAAGATAACAATTTTGAAAAAAAATATTTTGTGTGGGTATTTTTTATGCCAAACCCCAACTATCATCACATGTGCATCACCGGGGTTCCAAAATCGACCTGCCCTAATGTCACAACGGTCATTTATGCAAATATTATGCAAGGTTCATTGAATTTAATTATCACCTTAAGACCTCTTGAGCTTAATTCTTAAAATTTTGATATTTTCTACAATAATATATAAATCTGGTAAAATAATAATAATAAAAACCTTTCCCAATGCTAGCTTCGGGCCTGTCAAACTTTAATCAAACATTATAAAAAACGTATTCATGACAGAGTATTGCATAAATATACATTATTTATTTCAACAAATCTTAAGTGTAAATAAGAAAAACTTTTGGAAATATTCTGGATTGGATATATTTTTTATGCCAGTTAAGTCTGAAAGGTTCGCAACAAGAGTTGATGAACTTTGCTTGAATTTAACCAGAATCTTTTAAATTAATATTGGAATAAATATTCTTGGTTATATTAGATAATGCAGATGAAATGAGGATAATTAATTAATATTAGATATAGGATGGTGTCACTATTTTTTTTACCGATTCCGATACAACTATCGATTCTGTATTAAACTTCCTATTTCCATATAATTACCAACTTGGATTTGAAAAATATCTATATATTTAGTAGTCATACAATTGCAATTTTTAAGACTTTCAGTGAGCGTAATAACTGTATATATTTTCATACAAATAAAAATACACTATTGTGAATAGAGAAACATTACACAGTTAGCACTTTCTAAAATTTTTGAGATGACTAAAATAGTGAGTTAACTAAATATTAATTTCCCTTGCAATAAAAACTAATTTGCAATAGTTCGTCGTTAGTTGAGGAAAATTTTCATTAACACTTGAGCGTAGTCGACCAGGACAATAACATAATTTATACACGAGTCACAGAAATAAATGAAAATACGTCAAAGGTAAAGGAATTTAAACAGGTAACCCAACGCTATATCTTGTTCTCATTAGTTTTTTTCTTAGAATTACAAAGTATACTTATATATATATATATATATATATATATATATATATATATATATATATATATATATATATATATATATATATATATACACGTGTGTGTGTTGCTATAAATGCTACCGTGCCCACCTTTCATACACAGATATTCTAACAGATATAAATGCGCACGCACACAGACAGATTAAACATGCATGTATATGTTACGCCGGATTTATACAACGCATGCTTAAGTGTTAATTTAATAATGCAATATACATAAACTATTCGAGGAACATAGGATACATAAATGAAGCATTAAATCTATTTTTGACACAAGTTAAAAAATCTACATAAGAATGCATTTTTTATTCATGTTCGATGTTAAGAAAATATGACTATTTATGGAAGACAAAAGTCACAACTTATTAAGGCTCAAAAGCCACTCGAAAATAATGCAAACAACATAGTTCTCTCTGATTCTTTCTCCTCTGATCTTGAGCATGTGGTAAAATGGAGAAAAAAGTGTCTGGTTACTTTTAATGCATCTAAAACCAATATTCTATCTTTACACCATCAACGCTCTGATCCCCATCTGGCATCAACTGAAATGAATGTTTCGTCTTGGGGAGGTTCTATCGTTTGACAAGCTTCTGTGCTTAACCTTTACTCCTGATCTAAAATGAAACATGTACATAAAATCCGTTGCGAAGGTCGCTGAAAAAATGGTGGGAACCTTCTATCGCTCCAGTAGATATCTTGTTGCTGATCTCTACCTATATAAAAGCCAAGTACGTCCAACGATGGAGTACTGTTGCCACATCTGGACAAGACTTTTTACAGTGGACTTGAAGACGACCATGTTGTAGTCAGGTTGAAAGCGACCCAGAAAAACAGAGTTCCACAAGCAGGATGTTCAAAGAAAGAAGCTTTGTTAATGGAATCTGCGTTCAGAGTTAGGTAAAGTAAGGGGGATTGTTGGTAATGATTGTACCTATACGAGTACTTTTTGTGAAAGTTTGGCATAGGTGGTAGGAATCGAAGCTCACATGAGAACTTGCCATGAAAATAACGATAACGAAGAGATAGACTCGCAAAGTCTCTTTTGTGGGAAGGAGGTGGCAATGAGAAGAAGAAAGAACTACACACCAGCCGGTCCTGAACGCTGTCAAGGCAAGATAATGTTTTGTGAGCAATCCCTGCCCAGATGCGTCAACGGTAATCTATGTAAGGATATATTTATACAGGAAAAAGATTGCGACAAGATTAAAATCCCTATTGAGATGGTAAAATCCCGCAACCATTTTTTTCCAGCGACCTTGACCAATTGATTCGATATAAATACTTCATTTAAATTCAAGGCGAAAGGTAAATCTCAGAAGCTTGTCGGAGCTTCTTTAAGACAGGGGCCATTCATATTAATTGAGTCCAAGTGGTAGTGAAAGAATAGGAGTTTGGTTTTGGAATCGTTAAAATGAACTAACCACTCTTTATCCAATCACACCACGTGCTCAAGGTCGGAGAAGAGAGACTCAGAAAGATCTTGGTCATTGTTGGTCTTTGAAGTGTTGCCATAGAGGGTAATATCGCCTGTACACATGTCAACGAATAGATTAGAATGTGATTTGCGAGATCATTGAAAGAAAGTTGGGCCTAGATCTTTGAGGTACGCCAACGTTTATATTTTGAGTTTCAGATTCAGAAGACCCTTTTCTATATTTTACGAATACTTTTCAAACTAACGAGTTGTTCCAAGGTTTGGGCAAAGCAATTCTTCTTCGAGTATGGATTGGGCAGCTGTACTAGAATGTGCGAAAGTTCCGGTTGCAGATTTTTTAGTACTATAACTGGAATATTATCGGGATCAAGTGCTTTGCAATGATCAAGTTTTTTGATCAGGGTGGCAACATCACGAACAGATATGTGAATGTCACCCAAGTTATTTTCGGTCTTATGAAGAAATTCGGAAGTAGTTTGCCCAGATTACTATGGGGTTCAGTTGGATGCAAAGTGCTTGCTGAAGAGTTTGGCTTTGTCAGGTGTTAACAGAATCACCTCAGACTTGTTGATAATGGTCGGGGTAGAGGGTGTGCATCTGTACAGAACCCATAAGAGCCAATCCTCTTCTACTTTGCGATTGATGTACTGAGCATTTGATTCTCTCGCGTTTTCTGTATTTCTTTTGCAGTGATCGCTGGCAGTGTTAAAAGCGACTTCTGTTTCCAAACATCTATTTCTAGTAGTTTCTATAAGCAATGGCGTCAGCACATTTACATTTAACCATGACTGTCTGTTCGGTTTTTTATTGGAATTTATTAGATGATATGTAGCTATCTATCCCAATAGTTAAACAATCAGGTTGTTCGGATGTTATAGCGAACGTATTCTTTGAAAGCATAAAGCGTAGGATATGAATGTTCCGAAAATGCCCCAGTAATCCCTCGAATATAGATACGCTGTTCGACGTATAGAGACATTTGGTAAGGAGCTGCGTAAGTCAGTAGACTGATAGTTAAATGGTGATGAATACTATGAGAAAATTTAACGTCTCCGCATAATTATGCGGACTAAATGTCAAAACGGGAATTAGAGTTACGAACCAATCAATTCATTTTCTACCGCTCCATTAATATGAATAAGTGTTGGTCCTAATGAAGCTCTGTGCCACGTGACAGCTTTCAGTTTTAATGGCGCTAAGTGTCCACACATATCACATATGACAAACAATGGCTTAATGATACGGGTTCCGAATAAGTGATGTTTGATTCAATACTTGTAACGTTATAATCCACGACACGAACATATTGCCATTCTATTTGATATATGTGCCTTAAATAAACAGAGTAAAAAAAACACATCTTCATGCGCACTAACCAAAGCGATGCATTCTTAAGAAACGAGATAAAATACCGAAGCTATTTAGAAATACGTGTTACCTAGTTTCGAAAACAATAATCAATAAGAGATAAGGTTAAATGATATAGATAGACTAAGCTAAATGATGATGAGTTATATGAGACGATTTAAATTCCCGCATACGACCAGCTTAAATAACATCCGTCTACAAAATGCAAAGTCTTTCCCTATTTGCAAGCCTTTGTGCGGACTAAATATAAGAGAACCGGGGTAAGTGAGCCTTACGAAGCTACTGAAACTGTATCTATTTCATTTTCTAATCTGCAGTAATGGGTGTGGTTCGAGTGACAGATGTAATTTTTAGCTGGACAGAGTTTTTACATAAACCATAACGGACAAACAAAGGCCTACAGATAAAGGTGCTAATTTTGTCATCTCTGATAAAATCATAGAATAATAATAATTCAGTACACCAAAACATTAACGTTTTAAGACGTATAGGAACAACATGGACAAAGTTGACAACGACATACATATCCCAGTAACCAAATAAACAATAAGACCTATTCTTAACCAACTATATATAACAAGCAATTCAACTTAATAATACATTTTCGGACTTGAATTTAAATCTAAGAGGGTAGTGATTTCTATTATTATATTTTTTGTACGTTCATCTTGTCTGAATCTTTTCATGTGCCCTTCTCAATCTATTTTGTGGCTTCAACATCAATAAACGTTGGCAAACTTAATAAAAAAAGTAAAAAAAAGAGCCAAAATCCGAAATGAAAGTAAAATATTTTTTTTTCTAAAGATGTATCAACATCGAGGCGAATGGAATAGAAAAAAAAAGCAGTAACAATTTGAAAAGCCTAAAAAAATATCTATTGCAATGCTTACAAGCACGTATTATCAATAAGAAGAAACCCTCTGGGAAATTGCGACGAGTCACGTGACCGGAAATTGATAACTGGAAACTAACTTATTCTGCACATGCGCATCCTTTGAAATATCGCTTTCTGAGAAGCGTGATTTTGTGCAAGGAATAAAAAGAACTCCATATATATATATATATATATATATATATATATATATATATATATATATATATAATGACTGTCTACTCGGTTTCGAATGTGAACAACATTTCGAATCTTTTTTTAGGATTAGGGCCCTCGTGTATCAAGAAAAGAATATGAAAACACGCCTGAAACCTTGAAATAGTATATTTGCGTGTCATTTTTTACAGTGGACTTGAACTTGCACAGCATCCAAACCTCTTTTTCACTAAGGCATGGAGAATTTAATGACACATTGAATGAGATGGATGGTCTGCACAAGGCTCTCAGGTTAAAGTCTACTTTATTATTGTCCTATTGTACACACACACTCGCACCTATATATATATATCTTTATATATATATATATATCTTTATATATATATATATCTTTATATATATATATATATATATATATATATATATATATTACATATCTGCATATCTAACGTTAAAATTCAAAGGGCGTGTAATATATTTTGTTAAGATTTCATTAAATAGAATATAAGGTAGGGCATCACGTACAAAAATAATTTTGGGATCTTTGGCTTCTGTTATATTTTACATGTATCTTCCGTCTCAATTTCCCGGGCACTATTTTCTCACTAAATTATTTCTTGCCCTTTTTTTTAAGAAAAATTAGTAGTATCGGTTCTAATGCTACACTTAGTCTGTTGTTCTAAGGACAATGACGTAGAAATTATTTTATACTTAAGCAATGATTCTTTATCATTTTTCCAACCCATATTTCTCTCCTATTAAAGGAGATGAATGTTTCTCATAATAAGATTAGACCTTGTGTCAAATTTTTGTTGTTGTGCGGAGACAAGTAAATAAAAACCATTCAATGCACATTATGTTTGGTAACATAAGATACTTATGCATACGGCGGAATATGTTAAATAATAAGATTTTATTTAAAACACATTTTCTTAACGTGAGAATGGTGGTGTATAAGTAACTATTCTATACTTTCAACTAATAACTTACTAAACATAATAATAAGATACCGTAAAAAAATGAACAGATTCAAAGGAATGCAAATAGGGGGAATACACTCTTAAATATATTCAATTATAATACATTTCATACTAATTGTGCGTTTGTCTACGTCCTCAAAAGTTTATTAGCGACAAACGCCACTCGCACTAATGATTTTTTTTATTACATTTTCACCCCAAACAACGCACATTGCCACTTCTATGTAGGGAGCTACTATCAGGGACATAAGCTACAGGAGTACTATGTGTGGAGTTGGGCAACAAGATGTCGGTTCACGTTACACTTGAACTTCTGCATGTCAGTACAGTTGGGGAAGCAGGGACCCGGAAGGGAATTCCAAAGTCTAGCGGTTCTGGGGAAGAAACTACTGGAGTATAATGCTGTCTTACATCTAGGGATCTCAACTGTGAAGGAGTGGAATTTGCTTCTTGTCGGGTTTGTTGGGGCCATTTACGTCGAAGGGGGACAAGTGCTTGCAGTTCTTCGGAGCATTCCCCGTTAAAGTACTTCTAGAACAGGCAGAATGATGTTATATTTCGTCGATGGGACAGAGGCTGAAGCTTAGATGGCAGTTTAGGACCTATTAAGTTGGCGACTCTCTTTTGAAACCTGTCTAGGAGTGAGAGACTAGTAGCAGATGCACCAGCCCAAATATGACAACATTACTCCATACATGGGCTAATGGTTGCCTTATAGAGGTACAAGACATTAGTAGCTTTCTAGCACGGAAGAGAGAACCTACCTTTTTGCAGCGGTCCTGACAATGCTCTCAATGTAAGTGTTCCAACTCATGGTACCTGTGAACTTTAGGCCGAGGAGTTTAAAAGATATACTTTCAGATAAAGAGTGTTTGGCCATTGCTATTGGTGGTAAAGAAGGATACTTGTTAATATTTACACATTTGAAAGTAACGACTTTAATTCTATAAATAGATAGGCACACGTGCACAAGTTATCTAGAAAGACGGCAATATGCCAGTTGGCAAAAACACGCTGAACCATTATGGCAAACAGACGTTAAGTATTTTAAAATTCATCCTAACAAATGTTTTTCATGTTACCTTGCTTAAACTTGTTTTTCTTGTTTTATTTATGTATATGCATTTACTTATCTGTACTTTTCCCTGTTTTATTCGTCACCCCCCCCCTTCGCTACTACAAATAAAACAGGAAAAATACTGCTCACCCATGCTACAAAGTAAATTAGCGATAAAAAAAAACAAAATGCCGGGAATTATTTTCTCTATTACAGTAGATAAAGTTAGAACTTTATTTAAGTAATATACTTAATATATAATATTACTGCAAGCTTGCTTATATTGAAAATGCTTGCTTCCAAGCTAGCCAATCAAACCATCTAATATAGTTAGTCTAATTTCCAATTATATTCGAAATATGATACGGTGACATTAGCAAAGTAAAAGTCACCTATGAAAACGAACCTCCTAAATTAAAACCTTGAATAATTATCTAAACTCAAATATAAATTAATATTAAGCCGACTTTACAAATTGATAAAACTTAATTATTGGATTTTAATTATACGGTGAAGCTACAATGATTCAAACTCGAGATAGATAACGCCAAAAACTTCCACCCATTAATATGGGTGGGGAGATTATCATCAAAAGTGTCCCGAATTGATAATTTAGCATCGGACTTTACTACTTAGATATTAATAAGTCACTTATACCTATTCCCCTCCTCCCTCCTTTTTTAATGGAGAGTAGAGAATACAGTGGATTGGTGAACAGTCTGAGATGTCGGAAATTTTCTATCTCTATGTCTATCCTTGTGGCCATGTCACTAGTAAGGGTGCTGGAAGTAAACGATTTGTCTGGGCTGACGTTATCCGCTTGATAGTCAGGGACACGAACCTTGGATTAACCACTAAGGAGGCTGTCCTATCAGCAGGCACAAAGTACTGAGACTGCTGTATTGCCATTTGGTGAATGGAGTCTGGACCATGCAGTAGTCTCTGGTGGGGCCTATCGATGCCATACTAGTGGGTAATTGTTACGGTTTTACCTTTTCCTGTGCTACAAAAAAAAGATTTTCCAGTCTTTTTCTCTCTTACTTTCCCTCTCTGTACTGCTCTAACCAAGTATGCCAACCTGTTCCAGAAATCCCCAAACCTCAACATGAAACATCTCCAGAAAAAAAAAGAACTCGAATACACCTAGAACCCTATCTTCTAACGCAGACCCCTACTACCAGGTCTCCTTCTCCAACATCAGGGACCTACGTTCCAACCTTCCAGAGGTTGAAACCCAATTACAGGAGACGAAACCAGACATATTCTTTCTAAGCGAAACTGGAATATGGCCGACCACTTCCCTAGATGAGTTCATAATTAACGGATACTCTAACTTAACAAGATCGCCATGGGCATGGAATATGTGCCTACATTAAAGATGGCTTCCCATGTGGCAGGGATATCTCTAGAGAAGATCCTAATTTACCCTATATGTACTTCCGGGTTGCACTTACTTACACCACTGCATTTATATTTGCCCTCTATCGGCCCGATAACAGCGGAGTTACTATCTTTAAGAGTATATCTGAAAAAATAGACCACATCCTGTCTGCACATCCCTCGGCTGACATCCACATCTGTAATGACTTCAACGTCCATAACGTGGAATGGCTGACCCATTCAAATAAGACAGACGATGAGGGGAGGTTATGTCATGATTTGCCACTGCTTATGACTTCACTCAGATTGTTCGCGAACCCACCCGTGTGCCCGATACTACTGGTCAATATGCACGCCTCCTAGACCTTTTTCTCTCAACTTCCCCTGAGCTATGTTCATGTTCCGTTCATTCTCCTCTAGGATCCTCCGACCACTCCGTCGTATCAGTTAAGATAAAAATGATATATAATAAGCCCCCAGACGTACCCCTCCACCGTACTGTATACCGATACTCTATGGCTGACTGGGATAGCTTCCGTACATTCATATCTGATTTATTTTTAAAAAGGATGTGTCCTCTATATTATCAGATCTGACCAAATGGTTAATTGTAGGCATAGACCAATTCATACCATTTAAAAAATTACAACAAAAACCTAACAGCCAGCCATGTTTCGACCCGGAATGTGCTGCTGCTATCGCGCACAGAAATCACTTTTTCCATAACTACCAACGCAATTGCTGCACTGAGACTAAGCTACTTCCAGGAACGCCAGCAACCACTGTAAATGAGTAATAAAAAATGCAAGAGAGCTATATGCCCAGTCTGTTAAATCCAAAGTAGCTGATCAGCGGCTTGGTTCCCACCAGTTTTGGCAAATAAAAAATAGGATCCTGAACAGAAGTGTGCGTTCTATCCCAACCATTATCAATGGACCAGAGGTAATCTTGTCAGCATAAGACAAGGCCAAACTATTTGCCAAGAACTTTGCAGCTAATTCTACCCTATGCGACGAAGGCCATCAACTCCCCATATTTCCTCCTATAACACAGAACACGCTAGGTAACACACAAATATCTGTGCATGAGGTCGCCAAGCTAATCAAGAACCTTGATTCCAGTACAGCAACTGGCCCTGACGGCATCCCAATTATAGTGTTAAAAAAGCTTCAACCAGAACTTGCTCCCATATTTACGAAACTGTTTAAGCGTTGCCTGAAGGAGAAGTGCTTTTCGACTCCCTGGAAAACCTAATCAGTATGCTCTGTATTTAAGAATTCAGGTGATAAGTCATCTCCCTCTCAGTACAGACCATAAGCCTCCTGTGTGTTATGAGTAAGTTGCTGGAATCCATATTAAATAGAGAAGTAGTCAACCACCTCAGCAGAAACAATCTTCTTAGTGACACACAATATTGTTTCCATTCTGCAAGATCTACCGCAGATATGCTAACGGTTATATCTCACAGGGTTAGTGAATCTCTTGACAAAGGCTTCCTTTCTAGGGTAATTGCTCTTAACATATCAAAGGCCTTCGACAAGGTATGGCATAAGGGCCTACTTCACAAGATTTCCAGCTACGGTATAACTGGAAATGTTTTATCAATCATTAAACAATTTCTCTCCGATAGGCTCATAAGAGTAGTGGTCGATGGACAAAAATCAGAGGTCTGCAGTATTAATGCTGGAGTCCCTCAAGGGTCAATCCTGGGCCCAACTCTCTTCCTGATGTACATCAATGACCTCCCTAAACACATACTTAAATCATTCGTTGACATCTATGCTGATGATACGACCATCTACGGCAGCACATCAAAGGCTGTAAATGACAAAGTTCTCTCTGATTCTCTCTCCTCTGATCTCAACCGCGTGGTTCAGTGGGGGAAGACGTGGCTGGTGACCTTTGATGCATCTAAAACCAAACTCCTATCTTTACATCATCGACGCTCTGATCCCCATCTGGCATCAATTGAAATGGATGCCTCTCGTCTAGGAGAAGCCCCGTGTTTTGACAAGCTTCTGGGTTTGTCCTTTACTCCTGATCTTAAATGGAACACGTACATCAAGTCTGTTGCCAAGGTCGCTGGAAGTGGGATCCTTCTACCGCTCTAGAAGATATCTCACTACTGATGCAATTCTCTATCTATATAAAATCCAAGTACGTGCAAGGATGGAATACTGCTGCCATATCTGGACAGGAGCTGCTAAAAACAGCCTATCCTGCCTTGACAGAGTACAAAATAGACTTCGTGGCTTAGTGGGGGATGCCATTTTCTCTTCCCTTCAACCTCTCTCCCACAAAAGAGACGTTGCGAGCCTATCCTTGTCTTATCGTTATTTCCATGGCAGGTGCTCGTCTGAACTCCAATCTCTGGTCCCCCCTCGCCAATCTTTCACGAAAAACACCCGTCTAGCTGAATCCACTGTGAAAAATTTCCCCCACTCTTTATCTGTGCCTAAATCAAACGTGGATTCCATGAACAAAGCTTCTTTCTTAGAACTGCACGCCTGTGGAACTCTGTTCCGTCTGCCTGCTTCCCACCGGACTATAACTTGGATGTCTTCAAGTCCCACGTTAGCAAATTCCTAATGAACCGCCCCCTTAAGTAAACACTTCATCAAATCTCCACACTAACGTACTGTACTTGCAATAACCCTTATCCCTGAGTGGCTTCCGGGCCTTGATAAGTGGTGACCACCGTGTAAAAAAAAAAGAAAAAAGTTATTTAGTCTTGTGACCATCCATTTTTGTTCCAATTCCAGTACAGATTGGAGGTCATCCTCTAGTGTTTCCGCCATTTCTTTAGATATGTGTTCATTTGTTTTCCTGTCGAGCCTGTTATTAATGAGATAAGTGTTTTTTTTTTCAGTTGAATACTGAATAATGTTAAGATATTATTATTAGTATTAAAACTGGTAAGAAAAAAAACACAACATTATTAATAGAACTCGTCTTGTATATACGAGCCTTTTATTCTTAGTTTTGTAGCGAAACGTATTTCTATTTTTTTTTTTTTTTGTTTTGTTCAAGCCCAATATTTTCACTCAATCAGAAAATCGCTTCTCAGCTAAATTGTAATTAAGACCAGCCTTCAAGATTCAGTTTTGGTCGTGGTCTCTCAAGAGACTTTAATTGTCAATTACATCCAATCAACACCTCGTTAGTTGATCGTAATGTGTCGAAGCGAAAAAGAAGTGTCCACAAAATGTTGACAAAAAGTGCTTCACTTAACATATTGAGTTTGAACGAGACCGTGCACTAAGATGGTTAGGTTATGTGGCACAGTTATGAATGCGATTTTAGGGCTTAGAAAAATCACGTGGTTATTCAAATATTCTGTTTGTTGCTTACGTAGTCCGTACGTTAAGTTTTGAAAAAGACCATATACACATTTTGAAAGACGAACTCCTTCAAGAAACGCTAGGTTTGCCGATTTAACTTAAAAAAGAAAGAATCTAGCAACCTAGCACAAGAAAATAAGTGACCTCCCTTTGAGTTAGCTCCGTTTTCGAATATCATTAAAAGAAAAAAATATAATCATTGTTCTAATGGTGTGACAAAAGAAAATCGGAGGAATTCCGACGTCCAGTGATTCTTTACTGAACAAAGATATCTGCGAAACTTTACGTAAAAGGGAACATTTGAGATAAACAGCGTTGTATGGTAAGGCGGTGTGGAATTAAAGTGCAAATTAAATAGTGTGTTTAAAATGGGGGTTTATTATTTGTATTGAACTATGTAGAACAATATTAGTTACTGAGTATTTAATATACTTGTTAATTTATCTAATTTTCGTTAGTTTATATTTTAAATACAGAAGATATTATTTTCATAGAAATGTAAATAAACTCATATTTGTCGTGTGTTATTTTGTTTTTGTCCTAAAAAAATATTCTTGACATTATCCAGAAAAATATAAGATTTATCAGAATTTATTTGTTGATTAAATATATTTCCCATTCTGTGGAATTTCAACTGGTGCTGTCAGTATTCATTAATACTACTATTCATCACCATCATCAGCAGCATTATCATCATTATTATCATTGATTTTTTTCTACTCACGTTCGCCCTTGCAATGCATATCAGCACTTGGACCGAAGGGATTACTATTTGAGACCATGCCTAGGAAAGATTAACAAGATGTTGGTTTACGTTACATTTAAACTTCGGCATATCAGTACAGTCATACAAGTAGGTAGCGGGAAGGGAATTCCAAAGACTAGCTGTTCGTGGGAGGAAATCATCATCATCATCATCATCATCATCATCATCATCATCATCATCATCGTCATGATCGTAATCATTATCAACGTCATCATTGTCATCGTCATCATCCTCATCATCGTCATCATCGGAATCGTCTTCACCGTTATAATACTCATCATCGTTGTCATTATCATCATAGAGTTATGCAAAATACGATCATGTGTTAATTGTCTCCAAGTCTCTTAGTACTTTGTTTCGTTGATTTGCTGATCTAGCATTTTAGTAGCATACGTGATCACGTCATCTTCTCGTTGCTTCATCCTTTTATTTCCGGATATTCTCACATTTCCTTGGGTAAATCTGCAGAATACAATCAATCAAAATCTGTTTCATTTAACATTGAAATGTCCAGACTAGACAATCCACTTTCTCTAGAACTATTACATTTGCATTTAAAATATTCAAATATTTAACAAAAACATTACGATTTATCATACATTTATCATACATTTACATTTAAAATATTTAAATATAAAAAAAATACATTACGATTTATCATCATCAATGCCATCAAACAATCTCTTACTAATTTGAATAATGCCATCTTTAATATATTAACTGTCTCCAAGACCTGTTTTATAAGGCTTATTGATTTATCTAAAAATCAAAGAACATACGATATCACATAATTTTCTCATTGTTTTACAACATTTCTGAACATTTTCTTTAATCATTGAATATATTACGCAGAATGTAACTTACCATGTATCAATATCTCAAAGAACTTTAGCCCCTCACTAGTGATTTTCTATGGAAATAGCTCCAGACAAGGCATTAAGCTAAAAAAAAAAAGAAGAAGGATAAAAAGAAAAGTAAGGATGTAAAAATAAAAATAATACAAGGTTGAAAAAAAGCTTACGCTAACTGTCAGAAGGATGGAAAAGAAAGGACAGAAAACGCTTATGGTATGTGAGGATATAAGAAGCGAGAGTCACAATGCTGCCAAAAGTAAAAGTTGAGCTGACTAATGGATCTGTTAGTCTATAATTATAGAACAACAGAATATTCTTTTCATTGTTTTGACTCTCGAGTATTTATCCATTGATGTCTTATATGTTTTTATATGTATTTTTACAAATGATTCACCATTTATCAAGGCTCGGAGGCCATTCGAGGATAAGAGTTAATGAATGTACAGTAGTCAATTGGAAAATCTCGTAGTAATTATGAGTTATGGGAATTGGGTAAATTGGATTACTCTAGGAGATTGCTCATTAAGAACTTGTTTACGTTCGACTTTAAGACAACTATATTGTCAGTTTTAAAGAAGGAAAACAGAGGTCCACAAGCATGCAGTTCTAAGAAAGAAGCTTTGTTCATGGAATCTACGTTTAGGTTTAGGCACAGATAAAGTGTGGGGGGAAATTATTGATAGTGGTTTCACCATGAAAATAACGATAAAGTAGATACAGGCTTGCAACGTCTCTTCTGTGGGGAAAAGATTGCAGGGAAGAGAAAAGGGCATCTCCCACTATGGCTTCGAAGTTAATTCTGAACCTGTCACTGCAAAATAAGCTGCTTCTAGCAGCTCCTGTCCAGATGTGACAACAGTACTCCATCGTTGGACGTACTTGGCTCTTATACTGATAGAGAATTGCATCAGCAATGGCGTATCTCCTCGAGCAGAATGAACGATCCAACCACTTTTCCAGCAACTTTGGCAACTGATTTGATGTACATGTTCCATTTCAGATCAGACGTAAAGGTAAGATCTAGAACTTGTCAAACGAGAGCCATTGATTTTAATGTGGTTCTCGCTTGAGTAACTCGAGAGTGAAGACAATAATAAGAATATTCTGTTGCCATAGTCTTAGTAATCACACAGTTTTCTTACAATCATTTTACCCATTCAAAGAACACGATCTATTATCTATTAACACTCCCTAAGACTTCTTGTTTATCTCAACTTTGTTTTGCTGGCTGATTCATATAAAAAGCCAACAACATCATTTATCACATAAAACTCTCGGTAGTTTACTCAATTTTTGCATACTTCCACAATACATTCTAGACATAATTCAGAATATGATCTTTTTCTGCCTTAATTGTTTCCAATTTCTCCTATCTCGAACTACATATTTAAGTTAATTGCTTGATGTGAAGTTCGGCAACATACGTTATCATGTATTTTTCTCCGCTATTTAAATTTTTCTGCATTCTTCCACCATTCATTTTAGAAATTTATGCCAATACGATCTACCATGTATTAATACACCCAATACTTCCTTTATTTAGATGAGTGATTGATACAGAATTCCAAGTATCTCGCAACACTCTCACTGGCTTATCAACATTTTTTATTGTAAACAGTCGGTAGAGTGCGATTCATCACGAATGATCTCTACCCAAGTCTCACACTATTGTGTTCAGCTGAGAGTTTTGACTCCATATTTTTTACGGTTCTTTAACCAGTTTTTGGTCCATTCTACACACATTCCATTTCGACATTCTGCAAGCATCGATCTATTATGAAATATCAGTGTCTAATACACTCGTCCATTAATTCATTTAGCGAACTAATTGATCTGAAAGTAGGAATATGTTTTTTCGCTATTGTCTAGTGTTTATCAATTTTCCTGCATCCTTCTACCATTCCTTTCAGAGATTGCTTACTCACATTAATTCTTGCTATTTTTGGTGTGTCCTTACACTCCAGATACGATTACATATCAGTAAACACAGACTTAATTAAGGAGAGGTGTGATTGAGGATTAATTCTGGAGAGGTGTGGTTGAAGTGTGGTTGAGGATTGCGAAACCTTTGCCACAGGCAACTGCCCCTACAGGAGTATCTGGTGTCTTTCGAGACTGAACGGAGGTATCGAGATGTTCTTTCGTTTTCGTATATTCAGAGATCCAATGCTTCCATCAACTTTCTGCTAGCGGTCATATTCTAAAATGACCTAGAACAAATGCATTAGAGGCAATGCCAAGGTTGCTAGGAATAATGTGGGCCTTCTCTACGTGCTATGAAATTACTCAATCCTAAAAGTATCGTATATCCCTACAAAGCCACAATTCGCCCACGCATTGAGAATTGTTGCCACATCTGGGCTGATCTATCTGCCACTAGTCTCTTACTCTTAGGCAAGGTTCAAAGAAAAGTTCTCAGCTTAATACGTACACACTATAAACCAAAACTCAACTTTTACCCTCCTGTTGAAACATTGTATCTATGCGCCTGTTTTACAAGTATTTTAATAAATTGCACATGTTTGAATCCTCAGACGTAAACCACCCTGACGAACTAGACAAATATGTTCTTTATATCTATGTATTTGTAAGCCTAATGCCTCGCATCAGAAAAAAAGAGAAGATACTAAGTAACGTATTAGAAATGTGACGTCTAGCAATAACTACATTAGGAACGAAATCTCCACATATAGACACACGTATTGACTTACCATGACAAGGCCCTTAACCACATGACACACTATTTAGATCCATTATGTGAGATCCATTTTTCGTCCTATATTACCTCCATCAATGTAGTTCTCCTATCTTCCTCCCTCCACATATAAAATATTATACTCTATTCCTATCCTACACCATTGTTTAGTTCCTAATGTAATTTCAGTAGATGTCACATCTCTAATGGTATCTAGCATCTTCTCTCCTTTTCTTTGACTTTGACATTTCTCGGTATAAAAGGCACACTTATTTCACACCCCAATTGCCGCAGTCTCCATACTGAATCAACGATTAAAGTTGTATGCATTAGTATTATTTTATTTCATTTTTCTCTTTACACACACACACACACACACACACACACACACATATATATATATATATATATATATATATATATATTGTGCATTTGAGCAGCGTGT
>NC_136495.1:29824882-29884882 GCF_053919585.1 Euprymna scolopes | reverse complement strand
ATGTACTTTCACCTAACAATTTAATAAAAGCGATATCGTAAAAGCGGAATCCTTATTTAAATAATTCTAAATAAGAAAAAATCATTTATCTTTTTAGTTCAACTATTTTACTGTGCAACATTTATATCAGCATGAAATAGATGAAACTTTTTAAAAAGTTTATGACCGTTTTTGTTATCCAAAATCTTATTAATAATTATTTGTGGTAAATGTCGTGGCTCTGTAGGTATCATAATTTTGGAGAATATACTTCCAAAATTTACTATTAAAATTGTTTAAAAAATAATATAAATATTATTTTTTATTATAAAAACGTTTAAAAAATGCAGGCAATAAAAAAAAATAATATTTCTATTATTTTTTAAACAATTTTAATAGTGTATTTTGGAAGTATATTCCATAAAGAAAATAAACAATCCACTTTAAACGGAGAAATGACGAGTTTTGAATATGTTATTCGCAGTTTTGTGTTAATTTTGTCAAAAATTCCCCCCAAATTCTGATACTGCTAGTAGCGCTGTAAACGAAAATAACGTTTAAAATTACGGCAAACGAGTAGTTTCCAAGATATGAAGAGATGTTACTTTTAAAAAAATTGGGGATCACTTTTCTATAAATATTTAACATAAAATGAGCACCCACTTTATGGCCATCGTTTTTTAGGGCGCTTTCTTTTTAACAAATAAAAGCGAAGACAAATAAGTATGGACACCTTTATGTTGGGGGTTGAGAGTCAACGTATAAAATGAGCACCCACTTTCAAAAAGTGTAAACAGAATTTTTGTTAGAGAGAGGGGGCCAACTGTAGGTGCTTATTTTACGTTTAGTTGTGTTCATTCCTACATCAAAGAGGCACTTCGACTTGTTTGAGGCGAAAATGTAATTAAAAAAAAAATTGCTCTTTGCCCATGTAAAAGTATGGCCATAAAGTGGGTGGTCGTTTTAGGTTAAATTATATCTCCCCCTTTTTTAAACTAACATATCTTTATATCTTGGAAACTACTAGTTTGCCGTAATTTTAAACGGTATTTTTGTTTTTAGCACCCCCGAAAACCTATAAAAGTGGTAATTGAAAAGGATTTTTCGAGGGTGGACTAATTCTGTACATTTACCTTATTTTTTTTTCATCGTTTTTTTTTTGTCATGTAATTTTCTTTTTTTTTTTTGTATTAAGTCAAACATGGTACGATTTTCTTTTAAATCATTTCTTTAGGTATGTGAACTTCATTTTCGACCTGAAGACATACAACGAAAGGCATTAGCATTTGATGAAAGGACTGGAAAGACAATTAGTGTTAAATTAAAAAATCCCTATCTTAAGGGTGGTGCTATTCCTCGAATATTACCAAACTGCCCCTCCTATTTATAGTCATTAACCACTTTTAGAGAGTCTCCTAACGCAACGAAAATGCGTTTAGAAAATTCTTCTCTTAAGCGTGCATTATGTGACGCGTTAGAGTTACAGAAACGTAAAAGTTTCCATAATATTGATGATTTAGAAAAAAAAATTAACGTTTATAGATAAAAATTATTGGACTTCTATTAGGCAAGACAATACCATCATTATATGCCATATAAAGAGATATCCATGCCCAAAAATAAAAATGTCTATGGTGATTGAACCGGACTTGGCGGTTAGAGTATTCTGTAGTTATGTGGAAATGAGTGTTATAGGAGAGTATAGAATTCCTAAACATGTAACAAAGGAAAATACTCTGCAGATTTTGATGGAAAACATAAAAAATGGACATCGAAGAACAGGAAATGAAACTTCTAATATAAGTTCTTTATTAAAATAAATATTAACATTTTTGCTATTAGTGCAAGATGAATCATTTAAATATTTTAATGTTATTAAGTTCATATATGAACAAATGAACATAATGACAATGAATAAGGTTAATTATTCGAGTGAAATGATGGTATTTTCTTCCTTATAATATAACTGCTCCCCTAGAGGGTACATACTGTTTAGAGACACTAAAAATGTAATTTTGCTATTCACCCATTCGAAGATTAACCTTATCAACTTCTATGAACCCTGTCATTGAACGACACGATAACAATTTTCTCACATATATCAAAAGTAAGTTCAAGTTACTAATGCAGAATGACATCACAGTACATTACTTGTTGATGAAATACATCTCAAACCTTATCTTGATTATTAAGGTGGTAATATTGTTGGCTTTGCTAACAACAGCAATGAACCTGCCACAAGTGAATTTGCTTTTATGCTTAGCAGTATATTCTCACAATATAAGGCTGTCGTGCATGTTATGACAACTAAATGTCTTCTAGCTGAGAACTTATTTGACATAATTAAACGTGTAATAATTGACTTAGAAGATATAGGGGTTAAGATATTATCTGGTGTAACAGATAATAATGCAATAAATAAAAAAGCTATGTCTTTCTTTTGTAGCTCATTAAAGCTTTCAATTGTATATCCCCATCCAGTTAGAACGTCTAGCCCTCTTCTTATTCGACTCAGTGCATATATTAAAATGCATTAGAAACAATTGGCTTGGCCAAAAAGATGAACGTAAATGCATGATGTTCCCAAAGTTTTGTTATAATGGAAATCATGAATTAGATAACATCGAAAGTGCTCAATTTTCTAGTTTACATAAACTTTATGCCCTAGAATCTCAATCAATAAGTTGACTTCAAAACCTCTTTCTCCGACTACTTTTGAAAGGCAAAATGTTAATTTGGTTTTGCAAATGTTCAACGAATATACTATTCAAGGTTTGCTAACCTTAGAAAAAGAGGAATGCTTGCCAAATTATGCAGACTCGCAGAATACATTCAAATATTTTATATTTGGTGGACAATACTGAATGTGAAAACACCATATAAAGGTTGTCGACTTCGTAATAAATATGCTAATTCACTTACATTAAATAGTGATAATTATAGTTTCCTGAATGTGTTCTGTGGCTGGTTAGAAACTTGGAATAGCATTCCTGGAGGAACTGGTAAGTTAACAAAGGAAACATATACTGCTTTGCACCATACTACTTACGCAATTTTAGAATTGACTAAATATTGTATAAATGTACTGAACATGGTGTATATATTACCAGGAAAGTTTCAGACAGATATCCTTGAGGCAAGGTTTGGCCAGTATCGCCAACTTAGTGAAGATCAGCATAATATATCGATACGTCAGGTGTATGAATGTGAAAAAACTCAGAATGTTGTCAGCTTTAAAACTGAGCTTACCAATTAATAATCGAACTATTGAATTGAAAAATTTAAAAGAAACTAACTGGGATGAAATGACAAGGGAGCAAGAGTTACATGTTTATAAATTTAACATAGATGTAACAGAAGATGATGTTAATCAATGCAAGGAAGTACTTCCTGTTATATTAGCAGGTTATGACTGTCACGCAGTTTTCAAAAAACTGAAATGTAATAGCTGCAAAAATTTAATATCCGGGAAATAGGCTGTTGAAGAAATAGCTGAATTAAACAGCTACTTTCAGGATATTAACAGAGGTTCTCTGCTATACCCAAATGATATAACTAATAATGTTGTCTTATATAGTTATATAGTTATAAACAAACTTACAAAATGCGTTTCTCTTTTTACATTCGATTCATCAGTGAGAATTAGCCATGTACATAACTTTACATATTTTGGCTGATCAAAATCGATTATTTCATGTTGATTCTTGTGATGAGGGTCACACTATTCAGAAAATTGAAAAAATTCTGATATGGAGCTCATTGAATTCCCTTATAAACAATTTTTGTCGCAAAGAGAATGACAATATTAGTAAAAAATATATCAGAAAAAGAAAAATTCAAACTGTTAATTAAATTCTACAACAGATTTTTTAAAAGTTTTCATATTCAATGTTTGAAATATTTCTGCCTTAGTAACTTTGTTTGACTAACATTTTTTTGAACTTAATTTTTAACCCATCGTTTGTTATTCAGTTAAACTACTTGTTCGTTATTCAGTTAAACTAATGTATTGTTCGTTATTCAGTTAAACCAATTTATTGTTCGTTTTTAGATTAAACTAATTATTGTTCGTTTTTCAGTTGAACTAATTTATTGTTCGTTTTTTTGTTAAAGTAATTTATTGTTCGTATCTCAGTTAAACTAATTTATCGTTTGTTTTTCAGTTTTCATTTTTAAAATATTGTTTTTTTCATTTACAAATATATATTGTTCATTTTTATTTATATCTATTGAATAAACTTCAGTTTCATACAAATCAAATCGTATTCCTTTTCTTTTTAAACTTTTTAACAACTTTTCTCCTTTTCAATTCGTTTTTTTATTATTAATATTTTTATTATTAATATTGGATGGGTTTCAGTACAAAGTATCATGCTTATCTTTTTTAATCCAATGTTGAAGTTTTCTAACGCTTTCTGTAAAAAAAATGTTTGCTCATTATCGACAGTTTGTGTTCCACTTATCTTGCTGGCTAGGACCTATGGCGATGACGTCATTTTCCAGCTGACAGGCCATCTATGACGATGGTCACGAAATAAGTCGGAGAACAAGTCTTGTATAGAAGTCTGATTTGTCAACCACAACTAGCAACACTAATAGCGATTTTGCCTATACAATTACTGTTATATATACATATATATATATATATATATATATATATATATATATATATAATCCCATGATTACTATTAACTTTCTTTATTTAGGGATCTTTGATATGATCACTTATAACTAACAGAAATATTCGCATTATTTGGGATATTATTCCCATCTTTATATTTATAGCGGTTGGAACGATATAGAATTCAACCTTATTCACTTGCATGGTTATCACCATTCGAAACATTTTAATCTAACTGAGGAATTTCTATGGTAGATTCGAGAGTTTATACATTGTTTTAAAATACACACACTCATATGAACTTTATATATCGGGTAAGCATGTGTCCATATAACAATATATGTATTGAGAGAGGTACAGAATAAGCATATTTCCATATAAACATAATATAGAGAGTAAGAATACTTTCATACGAATTAATATATAGAGTAAGCATGGGTGGAGAATAGTTAGTCTTCTTTTAAAGTTACGCTAAAAACTTTAGACTTGTATACACTAATCCAACATCATTTCTTGAAAATCATCTGACAGAGACTGGACCATAGCGGTTACGTTTTTACCTCTCAGATTGTGGTTGTCGTTCTTCGTATTTCTAGGGGGTTAAGCTACTTAGTCCTTAACTTCTCCAAAAATTATCTCAAAAAGTGTCTGAGGTATCGCAGATGGAAAATGCAGATAAGATTTTCAGGAATATCAACAAGGCCAGAGCTCTCTTGTGTGTGTGTTTTTGTCGCGTTAAGACTGTAAAAATCAAAAACATTCACATATAAAATTTATTTTTCAATGGCGTTTCACCGGATGTATAACATGAAATATATACATTTATCAAAAAATTCATGCTAGATCACTGAAGTTAAGCAAAGCAACATTGAACCTGGCCAGTACTAAATGGGTGAGCATTTGGGACTTCCAGGTGTCGTATGTGCTCTCCGCTTATCTCAGCATTGTTTCCAGTCGTCCTGGACTTCATGCCACTGGACTCAAACAGTGCTGAGTCAAGGGAGGTTTGGTTGAGTATTGTGCAACCCTTAACCTACAATTTCACGCGCAGCTGCCCCTACAGGGGGTATCCCTGGTCTTTCCAGACTGAATGGAGGCATCGATTTTACCAGTGTCAGTCTCATTATTAATGTACTTGCTACTACAATAATCTTTCATTTTTATAGAAGGTCTTCGTTTTTATTTAAAAAAAGACAGCCACCTTGCCTATTACGCCTCTTAATCCAGGATACATCACCTACAACAATAATAACAATCAACTACGTCAGTTTGCTCGAGTAGAGTTTCGTCTTGATTGATATATAACCTTAATAAAACAATAGAAAACAATGTAAGTCAAATCTATGTAATCATATTTGAAGTTATTAATTCAGCGAAATTCATTAAACGTAAACCATTCCCCTTGACCGTTTTCTATGAAAACGCATCAATTCTTAAGGTTCGGTTCGTTTTGTCATGGCTAAAGCAATAAATTGTTGCCACGTCAGAGAATTCTAATATCGTGATCGAAAGATATCAAATATTCTGTGGAAGATTACTGTCTAGAATTGTGATGTACGATCTTAATGTGTTCCTGGGGTTTAAACAAGGCGTTTGAGCTGAAAATATCGATTCTTGCGTGTGCTTTTAATGATGTATAAATCATTACATGACACAGCACTAACAGAAATAATGGTATACTTGTTTATAGCCGCTTTTTAAGCAGTGCTGCTGCAGTAGCCGCTATGCCAATTTCCAAAATTATCTCGCTACTACCGCTTTAAAACAAGTAGGAATGAAATGAATCTAAAGCCTACCCGAAAAACCCGTTGCATCGTATTTACAAAAAAGAGTTAATAACTCCGACGAATGCATTTATATATCGTGTTTTATTGGTCCAAAAGATTAGTAATTATGTTTTTAGGCAACATAGTTTTCTTTGAACGAATGCCGAATACGTTTATGTCTACCTATTGGGGATTATGAAGAAATAGATTACTCTGTTAAAAACATATATATATATATATATATATATATATATATATATATATATATATATATATATATATAATTTATTTTCTTATGATATGTCAAACCTTTTCAATGTATAAAAGACGTATCCAGTAAAGATAAAAACACAAAAATAGATTTACATAAGGTTCAAACTAGGTAAGAACAGCGGTTATAGTAATGTGTATCGTGCCTTTTGCCAACTAATAAGATGTTTCTGTTTGTGTACGAACAAATTTCCCAAACCATACACTATGATAGTATATTTTTATAATGCTGTTTAAAGTGTTAGAAGGAAAACAGAACACGGGAATATAGTACCAACTCACGCCTATTGGTCAGTATAGATTGTGCAGCTACCACTGCACAAAACAGCAAGCATTCCTCCTGTTCGTAGGTCATAAGTGAAATACAAAAAGACAAATTCATAGTGCTAGAAATTATTTTAAGAGAGAAATAACAACAGACAAAATAAAGCGTGCTGAAAGAACTAGGCCATGCATAAAATTGCAAAAGATATAAACTCCTGATTTCAGGAAAATTTATAATAGTGTTGTAAATAAAGCGCAACCAGTAACTTCCCAACTATCCAATAACTAGGTCTCATGGAAGGGGAAATTGCTTGTCTGGCGATTCCTCTCCAACTCTTCCACCACAACTTCCTCCCAAAGTTCCCTATGCAGACTGTACCCACACTAGATTATGTGAAAATCACCCGTTCTTATGTTCACGATATTATAAAAAGCTTAGACACCTGTAAGGCTGGTTTGTTTGATCTCATCCCTACTATACTAATTATGAAATGCTCAGCTGAACTAGCCCCCGTACTTTCCAAGCTCTACAATAAATGCATTGTTGAATATTGCTCCCAAATAGCTGGAAGATTGCGTTTGTAGTTCCAATGTACAAGAATTCTGACGACAGGACTGACCCTTCCAATTACCGCTTTGTCAGTATTCCCTCTCTCTTCGCTAAAATCTTTGAGGTCTTTATTAATCAAACACTAGTCTACCACCTCGCAAGAGCAAATCTTCTCTATAACAAACAGTATTGATTTAAGCAATGCCGTATAACTGCAGATATTTTAACAGTCATCTCTAAACGCATATACCATGCACTTAATAAGGCTGGCGAATCCAGAGCTGTAACACGATATATCCGAGGCCTTTGACAAAATCTGGCCTGCTAATGAAAGTAAAATCGTACGGTATAATTTAACGTATACTAAATATGATTAGATCCTTCTTAGACAATTGGACCATCCATCATTGATGGACGTACATCCAAGCAATATAACATTAATGCGGAAGTGCATCAGGGGTCGAACCTTGGACCACTATTTTCCTGATGTTCGTAAACGATCTCCCTGATAATAATGGTTATATTTGCTGATGATACAACGCTCTATAACATGCACGAGAAGAGAACGGATGTACACAAATCTAAGACGATGGAAACATCATTAGAAAATGATCCCTAGACCGTAGTGCAATGGGGCCACAAATGGATGGTAACATTTAATGTTAGTAAGACTAAGATGCTCTCATTTAACAATCACAAGACTTTTCTCTATCCACAGATTCATGACAAATAGCCCCATACCTGAGAATACTTTCTTCAAACTCCTCGGCCTAACATTCACGGGCAATATGAACTGGAATAAATATATTGAGGACTGCGAAGTTTGTTGCAAAGAAGGTGGGTTCCCTCTATCGACCTAGAAGATTACTCACACCTGAGAGTATTCTGTACATCTATAAGGCCATGCATAAAGCATTATTGTCACATCTGGGTTGTTGCAGCTTCCATTAGCCTCTCTTTCTTGAAAAAGGACCCAAAAAGTGTTTTCCATATAATAGGTCTCACTTTGTCGACTAAGCGCCAACGTATGCTCCATCGCCGCAATATTGCATCTCTGTGGTTGTTTAGTCAGGAGTTTAATGGACTGTACACTGATGAACTAGTTACATTTGTACCCCCTCGAAATACATATCCCTGAAAACCCAATTAACAACAAAATCTCCCCCTTCACTTTTTAGGCCCCCAAATGCTAGAAAGCTTTTTACTCTAATAGTTTTATCCCCCAATCAGCCAAACTTTGGAATTCCATTCCTGCTCCATGTTTCCATGACTATACTGATATGTAGAAGTTTAAATATAACGCAAACCAATATGTTGGAACTTTTTCCTAGGCATGATCCCAAATAGTAGCCCTTAACGTCCAAGTGGCAACATGCATTTTTAGATGTGAACGTGAGTAAAAAAAAAAATCAGTCGATGACTTATCCATATAAAAAAATTGATAGCTATTTAGGGTTATATCTTTAAATGTTTTGTAATGGGAGACGTATTTTTGTATGAACCGGTTTCAAAGATATAGTTTAGTGAAAAGGGTTTTTGTGTTTATAATTATATGTGGGCATACGAAACACGTATCATATGCTAGACAAACGAAATAATGAGTTCAGAAGGCATATATTAACAAAAGATATTTTATATGCGTTTAAAATGAAAGTTTACAGCAAAAACAAAAGATGTTCGTGAATATTTTTAGAATTCTTGTAAAAACAAGAGAGCGTACATTAGCTGATGAATTGAAGAAATCTTAATCCATTAATTAAGAACCGTGGCTCAGGAAATCTAAATCAAAACTTCTCTGCCAAATAAGTAAATTATAATTCATTGAAAGTTGTTTATCACATGTCATTGTTTATTGGATTTCGTATTAGGCAGAGTTCAGTAGGGACGTTTGGAATATTCAATTGAATAGGTTTGGTTTGATTGAGCAGACGAGACCGAAGGGATTCAAATAGTCAGTGTGTGTGTGCGTGCGTGCTTATCGCGCTTTGTACTTGTGAGTATGCGTGAGTTGACATGCCAGCAGGCAGGAAGGAGCGCCGATGACGGCGTTCCGTGACTTACAGATCAGCTCTTCTATTGAAGAAAAATCTGTCCATTTTAACGGATCCAACTGGCTTCTTGCGGAACCATTTCGAGTAAATTCAGAAAAGTTTCTTATTGGTCCAAACCTTATCTGTTTCTATTCATGATACTGTATGCGTAGACTATGTGAGTGCAAACTACTTTGCGCAATTTGATTTTGGACGCCGAGTGTAAACATTGCCCCACTACAAATCTTACGTAAGTAAGGGGCTGTATTCTCAGAGGATGTCGCTGTCGGTTTTGTTAACAAAACCTTAATTTGGTGTCTTACATGAACACCACTAACCGATTAAGCAATTAATAGAAAGAACACGCTTTTGTGTAAAATAAAGAATATCCTACTTATGAGTTTCCATTTTTGGTATTTATCAATTTGTTATTTAGTAATTTTACGACCCAATCTCTAGTAACTTTGTGTCGGCATCTCCCAGTAAGTTACGTATGCATCCGAAAGACGCCGAAATGTTTAGCCAATCAGTTGTCAGAAAACAAGTTTACATGAAATCCTGAAATTCATTAAAAAAAAATCGATAATGGCTTTCGATACATGTCAATGTGAATTATCTTCGGGCTTTCTCAACAGAAAGCTATGGGTAGAAGAAACGCAGCGTTTTGAATTGATTTTCTTGCAGTTTTCACTTCAGCATCTCCCGATTACTTACATAACCTCCAAGAAGATACCGATGTGATGTGTCCACAGATTAGCTCATAAACTAGATAAGACTCCAAAAATTAACAGTTAAGGAATCTTCAATTCATTTATATAACTAAAAAAAAAATTAAGTAAAACTAAAGAAGAATGAACGTAAAAAGCATCCCGAACAACAACAACAACAGCAACAACAACAACAACAACAACAGCTTTTATATATAAAAGATTCCAGAAAAAGAACCTTTTTTGACTCAACGGGGGAATATTGCCCCAGGTCATCTTCTCGGTTTTGAAAGTGGATTGCTTGATCGAATTCTCCCGTTTGATTGATTTCCTCCTTAGAATAAAAACCAATCAAATAATAGTATCGATCTAGCGAAATATCGTAACACTAATTAATTTGCCTTATATTGCTATTAACCGACAAGTGAAATTGGTTTTACTTTACGCTTTCACTCTTCTGCACAATTCTAGTTTCGCAAATATTTTTTTATTCCTGGCAATTCAAACTGGTTGAACAGAACGCGTTCGTACGAAATCTGGTCTCAGACGCTTTCTAACGTCATAAATGTGTTGATCGAGTTTGTAACCTTACGCCCAGCAGCTTCAATTATGCACACTCTATTTCCATCAGTTAATAGCGGATCTGTAGGAAAAGCGAAAGAGTAGTTGAGGCGATAGGTCAAGGTTTGTGTAAAGCAACGAGATTAACGGAAACTGTGTCTGAAAGGCAAGTGTTTCGCTTGGATGGAGAGTTGACAAAATAATGTCGATCTTTTCTCATGCGCGTAAATGCTTCGGGTACGCGACACTGTATAAATGGAAAAAGGCGAAGCAGTAGAAAAAGAAAAAGGTATAAAGACGGATGATAAGGATGAAAACACAAACAAAATCTAGGAAAAAAAAAGAAAAGGAAAACGAAGGCGAAGAACAAGATCGACAAATAGAGGAGAGGGCAGGAATAGCACGAATAAGGAGAACCAGAAGTACAGCAACAAGCGAAAGGGATAGAAGAAAATGAAGGAGAGTAAAACGCCGAAGCAGTCGAAGAAGAAAACGAAAATGCAGATTAAGAAGAAAGAAAACAACAGAAGGCGAACAAGCCGAAGAAGGAATTCACTCAATTGGACTAAAAAAGCGAAGAAGAGACAGAGAAATCAAAGAAGAAGATAGGAAAGAAAATGAAAAAGGCGACGATAATAAACACGAAGAACAACGTGGCTATGCAAAACATTGTAGTAGACGAAGACAAATAATGCAAAGAATTCTAAAAAATTGCAAGAAGCAAAGAAGACAAGGAAGGCAAAGAATGCGATTATTGAGAACGCAAAAAAAGTAATTATAAAGAAAACAAAAGAGAAAAGAAGAGGTTGACTATAAAAAAATATTAAGAAATCTATTATGTAGAAGGAACTACAATGAATGAAATACAATGAAAGATGTAGATAATGAATGAGGAAAGAAAGAAGAAGTTGAAGAAAAAGGAGAAGTTGACTATGAAGTAGGAAAAGAGAGCAAGCCTAAAGAGAGAAAAGAAGGCAAAGAACAGGGGATTATATTCTAGAATAAATCGAAGTATACCAAGAAAAGAATGCGAAAAGCTAAGTGTTCAAAACAGCAAAAACATTGTATGCTCACAATCCGTTTTTAAAATAAAATGCGACTATGATTGAAACAAAGAAGTGTCCAGTGAAGAAATCAAAAACACATTTTAGAACTGACGGTTAAACAGGCGTCGCTAAAAATGTATCGTCTATTTTATAAGTACTGTGTACGTGGGTATGTGAAGCAAAAACCTAAACAACAAAACAAATACCGCAACGTTAATATATTTCTGAGCGGCGTTGAGATGGATGAATAGAGAAATTAAGAAAAAAACTATTCGTTGTCAGAAGGTGAACTGGGCAATTTCTTTCAGAGTTATTACGTACTTACTTGAAAATAAACAGTTGGACACAAGCATTTTGTTTACTAAAGAAGACGGGTTTCTGGATAACGTACGTAGGATTATTGCAGAAAAATATGACTTTTTTTTAATAATCTAAAATAACATTTTTAACTTAATGATGACGCTTTGTAAAAGTAATACGAATATATTATGTAAGGGAGATAGTCTATATATATATATATATATATATATATATATATATATATATATATATATATATATATATATATGAGTACATGTCGAGCAAGAGAGAAGTTGCCGAATGGAAAAGAAATAGCTGTTTGGGAAATAGGATGGGAAATAGAAAAAAATAAAGAGAGGTAGATAGATAAATGTTTAATTAGTAATGTGTTGTATCTTTGACCCGGACAACCTCGACCAGCCCTGTCAGTAGAAAAAAAGCAGATACATATAATAAAAAAAACTCTGGAAATTTTGAGAACATAGCAGTAGAAAAACAAAACACTATCAATATTTCCCCCCACTCTTTATCTTTGCCTAAACCTAAATGTAGATTCCATGAACAAAGCTTCTTTCTTAGAACTGCACGCCTGTGGGATTGTCTTCCATTTTCCTGCTTTGCAGCTGACTACAATATGGTTGTCTTCAAGTCCAACGTAAACAAGTTATTGATGAGCCGTTCCACTTAAGTTCACAAATTTACCGAATTTCCATTGCTAACGATTAGTATATTTTCCAATTGACTACTGTACACTCTTAACCCTTGTCCTCGAGTGGTCTCTGGGACTGGATAATTGGTTATGCCTATGTAAGAAAACAATAAAAAAATAGTGAGATAATTTTTTATTATAGAATATTGGGAGCTTCTGGCTTATTCTTTTTTGACAAGGATAGTATTTATGCGAGATGGAAGAACATGGAATGTTATTTATTAGAAGCTTCCGTATCTAAAATAATCTGACTTTGAAAACGATTGCTTGTTGGTTGTTCTGGTCAAAGTGTTGTTTTAAATTGTTTGTTTTGTCGTTCGATCATAATTATGCTTCGTTCGTTATTAGGCGTTCCGCAGATTAGATTATCAGTTGTTGGATGTGGAATCGATGCATTTGGCGTTATCTGCATGTGGTAGTAACAACGAAGCGATCCACAAGAGGCGAATCTGATAAATTTTAAAGGGACCGACTATATAAGATTCGAGTTACATGTTGTGAAAGAGGAAATAAGGGAATTAATTTCCGATATTTGATCGATAAATAAGGGGGGAAAACATCCGAAGAGTTTGAATACATAACGTCATAATTGTCATTATTAATTATTAAAACATTAAAAACTTTTTATGTCAATACTTGACCACTCTTCTAAGTCATGCTTTACATAATATTTTACGCGTTATTAGATAAAAAAGCCATACGTCCATTCATAATTTAAATAGCATACCTCGTTTCTCGTAGTTGCCAGGGGGGAAAAATGCTAACATAAAAGTTATGTATTATTTTTATTAAACCCATGCTTATAATTATGTGTTTATATGTAAACACCAGAAATATAATTTATGAACTTTCTCTCCGTGTTTATTCTTAATAAGGTTCCTAAATTAATGAAATTCTATTCTTTCTTATTAAGTGATTAATAGGGACCGATCTTGCGATAAAATCAGTGACGTCATTATGTCTTGAATATTTCACAATCTCTTTATGAGCATTATTTATTAACGGATTCGAAAAGCCTCAAATATTAATGGTGGAAGTAAAATCTAATGATTAAAAAACATAGAAAGCTTGTTCTCTAAGTAATATGTTTAATACTTAAGATTCTGAAGAAAATTGACTGTGAATCATCTAAATCTTTCAAAAATCAATTATTTTCCAGAATGTTTTTTTTTTTATAATTCAGCAGAGTATATATATATATATATATATATATATATATATATATATATATATATATATATATATATATATATATATATATATATATATATATCTGTGTATATATATATATATGTATATATATATGTATATATATATATATATATATATATATATACTAGCAAAAGTACCCGTCGTTGACTGGGTTCAAAAACAGCCTACAGAAAACGGACTCTGATTTATGAAAGTATGATAGGTTATGAAAAAGAATGGTTGTAAAGAGATAGCTTCGAATTTGGGGGTATCAGAACCAAAGCAAAATATGATGAAAGTAAAAATAAGATAGATAAACCCCATAATTTATTATACCATACCTGTTCACACTGAAACACTTATCACAATATTCTGTTAATCTATATTAAAAAAGCCTAGTTAAACTGTGTGACATATTTCCATTCTATGGAGGTCAGGTGCGAACGAACACCCCATAATTTTATTATACCATATTTCTTCAAACTGAAACATAATTATCAAAGTATACTTACGCAGATAGATATGAAACGTCTTTATTAAAGTTTGTGCCTCTTTCCATTCTATGGAGGCCAGGCGCGAACGCAGATCCCACAATTTTATTATACCATCCCTATTTAAGTTGAAAAAAACTTATCAAAGTATTCTTATGTACATCTATATCATACACCCTTGTAAACGTTTTTTTTAATTAAATTTTTTTTTTATTTCCATACGTTGTTGAGCAGGCGCGACCGCATACTCCACAATTTTAATGAACCACCGTTCTGCCAGATCAAACATACCCATCCCTGTGTCTCGATATATCTTCTATCATTATATATAATCAGTTTTTTTAAAAATAGTCAACCATATAGGAGCCTATTCGTGACCAGACACACACACATACACACGGACACACACACATACATTAAGCTTTACATTATATATATATATATATATATATATATATATATATATATATATATATATTAAATTGTAATTCAATGAATTTCAAAAAACTCTCATTGAAATGAAATGAAGTGGTTGAGTTTCATATCAAAGAATTTTTATTATTCTAAGCAAGACAAAGAATGTTTTAGAAAGTTTATCTCCTTAACCTATAGGGTTTCGATGTCTACCATCTCATCAGAGGAGTGAAAATATTAGCAAATAGTTATAAAGGTATACACCCTATTTGCTAAAGTCAGTGAGACATGGAAAGTCAAAGTGAAAATAATACATTTATCAGAAGTCCTGTAGCAGGAGTATTTGTAGAAAAAGGATATGAATGTTTTTGTTGATCCAACTTGTTTGGTAAAATCCATATTATACGTTCTTTACATCCGTTTGGTAATAGTTTCCAAGTTATATCCTGGGTAATCCGCATAGCTGTGTACATATCCGAATCGGGCAAGTGTTTGTTTAAATTTGTTTTGGGTCCAGCCGATAATAATTTCAAAGTCTGGTGGAAGCCTTTTCATTAGAAGCTTATATTATTTTTAGTGGGGCGAAGTGTTAGGGAGAGTAGGTAATGGTAAGTGGTAGGAGGTGGGGTGAGACATTTGTGCATATTCATCCTAATATACACATGAACACACATATACAAACTCAACACTTACACACAATATACATATGTTATATACATACAAACACATATACACACATACATATATATACATATATACACATATATATAAACATATATATACATATACATATATACACACACTTAAACATACAGATATCTCTATAAAAATAAAGATAGATATCTCTTCAAGTAGAATCTAAGAATCATAAAGTTTGACCGGTCGCTTAATTGAGGTTAGGTCGTGTACAAGATATAGGGACTTGGTTCGGGGGGAAAGGGGAAGAAAGGAGGAGGAATAAGAATAATATGGATATAACAACAAAAACCAAAATAAACTAAAATAAAGAGATGGGCAAATATGTAAATTGAATAATTCTTTTTTTCCTGATTTTTCCTAGTTTAACCTAAAACCTCATTGTCAATTTAAATCGTATTTGTTCTGTCAACTCAAGTTATATATACTGCCCATGAGGTGCTAATAATTATTTATTTTATACGTATCTATATTACCATTAGAAAGAGAGAAAGACATAAAGTTTAGAATATACTAATGTTTATTAGCTAATTGTGAAATTAATTCTAATATTATTGATGGAACGTTTTATCTTTATTTTATGGTCCTTACGGTAATATTTCAATGCTAAGTAAGTTAAAACAAAGGTAATAAAGTAATGATAATACCTTACTGAAAAAAACGTTTAAAATCAGTATATCCATAACCTTATGCTATTTAATAATATTTAACCGGGGAAATTTTCTATAACTGCATTATTAATACATATACATACACACATATATATATATACCCACACATATATATATATACATACATATATATATATATATACACACATATACATATATATACCTACATATACCCACACATAACATATACATACCCACACGTACACATGCATGAACGTGTACAATATATATTTTTTATACATACTCGCAACCATACGGTTAATACACACATACGCTCACTTATTCTATGTATACTTACATCTAAGCCCATATATACCCACAGATAACAGGTGTTCCATATATAGACAAATATACCCTCATATATATAAAAAATGTATTTTGAAATAAAAATGTATGCACTTATTTAAACTATAAATTATAGGAATAATTAGTGTATGTAACTTACCTAAGTTTATCAATGATATTTTTTATTTTTTTAATTTTGTTATAATTTTTTAACCCCTCCTCTGCTAATTTAACATTAATAAGATGAAAAAAAATGGGATTGTGTAACTATGGTTATAGAATTTAATTAACCTAGTACTATCAGGGATGACGCATCAATGAGTATAGTTCTTTCTTGTTTATACGTACGGATCTAGAGATTACCTTGCCATGGGGAATTTTTACTCCTTTTCTGGTTAGTAGATGGGCGCGGGATTATAAATTCTTTAAATGGGAAGCTACATGCTTTTGGAAATACTATTATAATTAGATCTTAGAGTGCCAATTACGTGTAGGAGATTTAAAGTGTAGCATTTTAATGTGCTTATAGTAAGGCTCTACTTAACATGTGCATATACACAAACAGAGAAAGTTATTTTATGTGTTAAAACAGGTTATTAAGAACCTATCTTTATAAATGAACATTATTATATTCTTAGTAAAGTAAATGTTTAGATTTTAGTCAAGACTGGTATGTATTTAGTACTTTGTTTTTACCTATTTCTCATTTGTACAGAGAGTGTATGTTATTTTATTTTAAGATTGCTGTATTTAAATTTTTTCTTGTGTTTACATCTGGACACTAGCTCGTTCTTGGTATTAATTATGGGTTTATTGAAGGTTATGATGCTAACTGCCTCGGATATACAAAGATTGCAAACACTTATCCTCTGGGGCATATGATCTAGATTTATTCAGTATTCTCCATTTAATTGAATATGGAATTTTCTTGTCCTCTAGGCTGTTGATTAATTTGGTTAAAGATGTGCTATTATTATCATTGTTTTGAGATCTTTCATTTTTGAAGGAATATAGGTGGTTTGAGATTCTTATTTTTATTAAGCTTGAAGATGCACCTATATACGTGAATGTTTTCCTGGTTTTATTACTGTTTATTTGTTCATCGGTCCCATTTCTATTGAGTCCTATATTGGGGGGCTGGGCAAAGATGGGGCATGGGGATTCATAGCCTTGGTTCTGGTTAGTACTAAATTGGTCTTCACTGGGAATTATATTATTGGATACGTTAGCTTGGCTGTTGTTGTTTCTGTTGTTATTATTATTATTATTCGAGCCCTCGCCATATGTTTCCCTATATATGTTTGCGTTCTGAACGCTTCGACTATATTCATTGTTTTCCTCGTTTGATTGGTTGTTTTTATGTTTTGGTAGTTGCGTGACTGTGCAGGCGTATACTACGTCTTTGTGTATGCAATCGTTATTAAGGGGGCATTCATTTTTATTTAGGCAGTTACATTTGTTACTAGGTATTAGGTCAATTGGTGTATCCAGCGCTTTTTTAATTTTCCTGTTATTTGTTGAAATTATTGTCTGTGCTAGATTAGGCATTGTGGAGTATGATATTTTTATGGAGTTTTTGTTTAATATGGTACTATACTTATGAGGGTATTTAAATGATTTTTCCACTATTCTGAAAAATTCTTTTGGAATATTAGTTTTTACATTGGAGCTGAAAGGAGGGTTGAACCAAATGGCATTCCTACGTCTTACTTTTCTCTTCTTATTAAATTGTTTTTGATTTGGGATTGGGCTGGTGGCTGTGTATTTAGTGAAGAAATTTGTATTGTTCGGGACATTTTGGCTTATTCTATTGTTGTTATTTTTTATTGTCATATTATGAGTAATTACTGAGTGTAGTTTTCTCGCTAAAGGGTGGTTTTTGTTATATTATATGCGTTCTTTATATCCTGAGTTCCTTAAAGCATCATTGTAGAACGTCGATACCTGGTCAAAAGCTTTTTTGTCCGCTGATAGATTTGATATTCTTTTAGAGATAGATGGAACTATTGATTTGATTATTGACTTTGGGTGATTAGATTGTTTGTGTACATAAAATAGGTTTAGATTTGGTTTATGGTACGGGGTGTAAGATTCATTACATAGATTTAAAGATACGTCTAAGAAGTTGGAAGTTTTTTTTATTTGTGTCGACATCTATAGTTAATCCAAAGTTTTTGAAAAATTCATGCAGTTTTTTGATAGTGTTGTTGTATTGTCTTGGTCTTGCGGGGGTGACGAATAATGCGTCATCCCTGTATAGCCCCCCTTGCATGTTGCTGAATTCTATACTAATTTCTTTTAATAAATAAAGACCCACTAAGTCAGTTACTTGTGCACTATCGAAAGATCCCATTATTATGTCGAAGTCATTAGGGGTATCTTTTCTTGTCCAATAATAACCTTCAAAATTTATTAGGGATCGTCTGGCTAATAAGATTAATTTAATCTGTAAATCCGTTATGTCCGAATGCTTTTTTGCAAATATTAGTGCCTTATTTAATAGTATTGGGGAAATTGAGTGATAGTAATTATTTATATCGAAAGTGATAAAGCTTATTTGTTGTTTATCCTTTAGTTTTAAGAACCAGTTTATAACTGAGTCCGTACATTGCCAGAGTGGGAATTTAACTATGTCTCTAATGGAAGGTATGATTCTATCTAAGATTTTCTTGCTTACTAGACCAATGTCCGACCTAGATGGACAAATAAGTCTAATTGAAGGGTTCTCGTGGAAGTTTTCTTTGTGGTCTTTCAGTGTAAATCTGGGAGTGCCAGGAGTGACAATTTCTGTATGTTCGTGGATATTCATAATGTTAAGTATGTTTTTAGCTTCTAAGTTGATTTCATCTATTTTGTTTTCGGGGGCAGGTTTATAGGATTTGTTTAATTCTTTGTATATAAATTTCTTATAATTGCTGTATTCTAGTTTATAATAGTTTTTGGTCTTATCGGCTGGAACAAATATATGTGAACTTTTACTGACTTTTTTCGCAAAGTTATTCATTTTCTTAGTTGTACTGTTAGGTGTATACCAGTTATTCTTAAACTTTATGTTTTTGACTAAGTCAATTAGCATGTTTTCAAAATGTTCAAGTTCTGGGTTAAACATAGGGTGCTGATATGTTTTAAGCCCGTAGAATTTTGCCGCATTCTTTGTAGTTTCTTCTGTTCACGATTAGAGTTAACTTGGAGGCCTATTTTGAATGTTTCAGGATCTTGAACTAGTTTTTTTGTTGTGCTTTTCTTGTTGGTGTTTTGGTCAAAGTGGTAGGCTTTCCATCTGACATTTATAAAAAATTTGTTGATGGACTGTACAAGCTTATGTATGTATGAACTTTTAGAGGGAATTGGTATATTTTTAGCAGAAAGTAGTAAGCATTCTTTGTCAAACATATTTAGAAGGGATAGAAAAGCTCAACCTAATCTACCACTTACCATTACCTACTCTCCCTAACACTTCGCCCCACTAAAAATAATATAAGCTTCTAATGAAAAGGCTTCCACCAGACTTTGAAATTATTATCGGCTGGACCCAAAACAAATTTAAACAAGCACTTGCCCGATTCGGATATGTACACAGCTATGCGGATTACCCAGGATATAACTTGGAAACTATTACCAAACGGATGTAAAGAACGTATAATATGGATTTTACCAAACAAGTTGGATCAACAAAAACATTCATATCCTTTTTCTACAAATACTCCTGCTACAGGACTTCTGATAAATGTATTATTTTCACTTTGACTTTCCATGTCTCACTGACTTTAGCAAATAGGGTGTATACCTTTATAACTATTTGCTAATATTTTCACTCCTCTGATGAGATGGTAGACATCGAAACCCTATAGGTTAAGGAGATAAACTTTCTAAAACATTCTTTGTCTTGCTTAGAATAATAAAAATTCTTTGATATGAAACTCAACCACTTCATTTCATTTCAATGAGAGTTTTTTGAAATTCATTGAATTACAATTTAATTTATTTGCTCTATCTTGCATATCGAGCAATTCCTATTTAGATGGGATAACTTATAGACTATTACTGCCAGTGATATTTTGTAAACCAACAATCTTACGTTTACATAACCACTGATTGTAAAATAGAAACTATTCCGAAGAATATATATATATATATATATATATATATATATATATATATTATGGCAGTAGAGATTAGTTTCCCAGAAGTACATACCATGAAATAACATGTGACTGCTAAAAAGTGCTCAATGAGTAAACAGATCAGGTATATTAAATTTATTCATACAAACATTGATGGCTACATATGTGCATACATGTTTCTGTAATCACCCGTGCTGGAGAGATTAGGTCTTCAGGCCAACATGTTTTCGAGGGAAATTCTGGCCTGAAGACGTAATCGCTCAAATAACGGGTGATTACAGAAACATGTATACACATATGTAGCCATCAACGTTTGCATATATATATATATATATATATATATATATATATATATATATACATTTATAGGAAATAATTTGTTTTTCAAAACAATAATATTTAATTAATTTGCTTGGTTTAATTACGTATTCAGGGAAAACACAAAATAATATTCCACAGAAAACATAAACTAATATTTCACAGAAGCACAAAATAAATATTTAACAGAAAACATAAAATAAATATTTCACAGAAATCACAAAATAAATATTTCACAAAAAAATATAAATAAGTATTTGATAGAAAAGAAAAAATATTTCACAGAAAACATAAAATAAATATTTCACAGAAAACACAAAATAAATATTTCACAGAGAACATAAATAAATATTTTACAGAAAACAAAAATAAATATTTCAAAGAAATCACAAAATAAAAATTTCACAGAAAACATAAAATAAATATTTCACAGAAAACATAAAATAAATATTTCACAGAAATCACAAAATAAATATTTCACAGAAAACATAAAATAAATATTTCACAGAAAACATAAAATAATATTTAACAGAAAACATAAATAAATATTTGGTAGAAAAAATATTTCACAGAAAAAATAAAATAAATATTTCACAGAAAACACAAAATAAACATTTTCAGAAAACATAAAATAAATATTTAACAGAAAACCTAAATACATATTTCACAGAAAACAAAAAAATACATAATTCAGAGAGAACATAAAATAAATATTTCACAGAAAACACAAAATAAATATTTCAAAGAAATCACAAAATAAAAATTTCACAGAAAACACAAAATAAAAATTCACAGAAAACATAAAATAAATATCTCACAGAAATCACAAAATAAACAATCCAGAGAAAACATAAAATAAATATTTCAGAGAAAATGCAAAATATAATATCTCACAGCAAACATAAAATAAATATTTAATAGAAAACACAAAATATATATTTCACAGAAAATATAAAATTAATATTTCACAGAAAACATAAAATGAATATTTCACAGAAATACCAAAATAAATAATTCAGAGAAAACATAAAATAAATATTTAACAGAAAATACAAAATAAATATCTCAAAGAAAACATAAAATAAATATTTCACAGAAGACAAAAAATATATATTTCACAGAAAACATAAAATAAATATTTCGCAGAAAACGTACGATAAATATTTCACAGCAAACACCAAATTAATATTTCACAGAAAACAGAAAATAAATATTACACAGAAAACACAAAACAAATAATTCACAGAAAAGCTACAATTAATATTATAGGAGGATATGTCACGGGAACAGGACACAATGGCAATGAACTGAAAAAAAAAACAAACAATTCAAAATCAATAACTGAAACAAAATTAAACGTAAAAGATAAACAACTAACAACAAACTAAAGGGCATCTTGAGCAGGTGTAAAGTCTTCCTTACTCATACATTATTCATTACTCAACGAGAGCAAGAAGTAAAACATTATCCTGTAAAACATTAACATTCCGAGGGAGACGTTTCAAATGAACTACGAAAATGCTCTTTTTACATCTCCAACACATCTTGAATATATTCTAAGCATTTTAAATAATTTCTGAAAAGGGTGCTTCACAGAACGTCTGCACCGCGTTAAAAAACGATTTCAATGATTTAAAAACATTATTACAATGATTTAAACATAATTTTCAATAAAAAAACCAAGACACGGAATAATAAAATAATGTTAAAAAAATACACATTGTTGGTATCATTAAAATTTCTCCTAATCTATTATATAAATCTCACATGTCTGTTTAAATATGTGTATGTATGCACGCATGCATGTATGTATATCTGCCTAAAACTTTCGGCATAGGCAATAGATTTTCACAAGGTCGATAGGGTTTGGAAGCTCGACCCTCCGACAACAAAATATCGAAAAACTGGCTAAAAACATGAATTCCTTCACCCTCAACAGGGCAGTTTTCTACAAGGAGAGATTGCCTTTTTCGCCGGTATTTTCGAAAGTCATTTTTTCTTATCAATTGACTAGCATTAATTTAAACCTTCGCCATTTCCTGTTTGGGGACGGATGCAACGACAAAGACGTCATTTTATTCGCGTTCTTTTTTTTTCCTTTTAATATCCTAAAGATGTCTCCTGCAATAGGGACGAAACGTTGATCATCATTTTATAAATTCATTCGTTTTTTTTTCAAAACAACATAACGTTAACCATCAATGGTATTTTTATTTTATTTTTATTCTTATATATATATATATATATATATATATATATATATATATATATATATATATATATATATATATATATATATATATATATATTACATTTTCACCATAAGCAAGGCACATTGCCACTTTGTTGTAGGGGGCTATTACAGGGAGATAAACATCCGGGGTACTGTGTAGGAAGTTGGGCAACAAGATGTCGGTTCACGTTGCACTGTAACTTCTGCATGTCAGTACAGTCGGGGAAGCAGCGACCCGGAAAGGAATTCCAAAGTCTAGCTGTTCTGGTGAAGAAGCTACTGGAGTAGAAGGCTCTCTTGCATCTAGGGATCTCTGCTGTGAAGGGGTGGGATTTAGATGCTTGTCGGGTTTATCGGTAGTATTTACGTCGAGGGGGCACAAGTACTTGCAGTTCGTCAGAGGATTCACCGTTAAAGTACTTGTAGAACAGGCAGAGGGATGCAACGTTTCGTCGATGTGACAGAGCCTGAATTTTAGTTGACAGTTCAGTACCTATCAGATTGGCGACTCTCTTTTGAACCTTGTCGAGGAGCGAGAGACTAGTGGCAGATGCAGCAGCCCAAATATTACAACATGGGCGAATGGTGGCCTTATAGAGGTATAGGATAATAGCTTTCTAGCACGTTAGAGAGAACCCACCTTCTTGGCAGCGGTCCTGGCAATGTTTTCAATGTAATTGTTCCAACTCATGTTTCCTGTGAACGTTAGGCCGAGGAGTTTTAAATATGTACTTTCAGATAAAGAGTATTTGGCTATTGCTATTGGCGATAGGGAAGGTTTCTTGTAATTATTGAAGGAAACCAGTTTAGTCTTGGCAGCATTAATGTGACCATCCAGTTTTGTCCCCATTCCACTACGGATCCGAGGTCTTCCTCTAGTGTTTTTGCCATTTCTTTAGATATATGTTCATTTGTTTTCCTGTCGTGTCTGTCATAGAGCGTGGTGTCGTCAGCATACATAATCTCACAGACAATTTTGTCAGGAAGGTCATTTATGAATATTAGGAATAACAGAAGTCCAAGGATAGACCCCAGAGGCACTCCCTCATTTATATCATATTGTTTAGATGTAAGACCGTAACGGACAACGTGGATTTTTCTCTTATCTAAGAAGGATCTAATACTGTTATGTATTCTTTCAGTGATGCCGTATGATCTGATTTTCCTGAGAAGACCCTCATGCCATACCCTGTCAAAAGCTCAAGATATATCTAGAGCTACCGCTCTACCCCCCCCCGCTTTGTCCTGTGGCTGGTATATACGTTCTGGGATTACAGTTAGGATGTCTGCTGTGGAACGGGCTTGCTTAAATCCATATTGTTGGTAAGTCAGAAGTTTAGCATGTGTAAGGCGATGGACTAGAGCTTGGTTAATTATGGTCTCGAATATTTTGGCGAAAAGTGGGAGGAGACTAATGGGGCGATAATTTACTGGGTTCGTTCTTTCGCCAGAATTCTTGAAAACTGGCACTACAGAATCCGTTTTCCAGCAGCATATAAACAACTGTATATATATATATATATATATATATATATATATATATATATATATATATATATATATATATATATATATATATGTATATGCTGTTATATATTTTAAGCATTGGATGTAGTGTATTAATATATTTTTTCTATGTCTTGGGTGTTTTTGAAATTGTTTAAATTGGTTTCAGAATATATTTTTTCGTGTTATTTTTTTTCACGTTATTAAATCGTGTCTTAAACCAAATGGAGCAGTTACGCGTTTGCAAATGCTGATAAATTAGACTAAAGTTTACAAGATACATGTGCGAGATAGTGTAGTGGTCGTAAAACCAATATGGTTGTTAGCTTTTGATTTATTTCTCATGGGATCTAGTTAGGGTTAGAAAGGATGTGAACTTGCAATGTTTTTCTTATTAAAAATTGTTTATACCTGTGTCTTTTATCGTCCTTGTCGAACGGCGGTTTTTCTCTTCATCGAGTTTTACTGCATACACGACTGCCTCCTAGCAGACTCGTCTTATTTAATTTTGTGCATTCAACTCCCATGGACACACTTATATAAAAGTCTTTGTTTAACCATCAGCTGTACAATACTTGACGTCGTTATCTTACATTTTACTCTTGTCCTGTGCCTATCTCGTTTAACGTTACATGTAAGACATATTTGACCTTACATGTAACCTATCTTTGATTAACGTCTGATAATTATTCTATCTCGAAACTTTAAATAATTATGGTATCTATTAAGTTCGCTCATTGTCAAAATCAACACTAGCTCAATTTCTTTGATAATGTCAGAAGCGAGTATGTGCACCTTTCAAATTGAATAAAAGAAAATAATGCAAAACGTTAGAGTAAAACGATATATTGTATTTTGGGACCGGTACATTAATTTTTCTCTTATCAATGTCTATGGTTTATTTGGGTTACAGCATGTAAACGAGTATAGTTCTAATATTTCGAGGTACTAATTCTTTATCAAAATACACGGGGAATATGTGCGCAGTATGTAAGATAGAAATATGTGACTATATCATTATACCTGATATCATTTTTTTCGGCTTTCTGATTTCATAGTCTCCTCTGACTATACTTCTTATAACATTTTGGAAGGGATTATGCTAGAAACGTATTACGAGAACAAAAGCATCACTGCGCGAGTTTTGATTACGTAGACATTAATGTTCAACTACATTCCTAAATGATCACCTGTCTATAAGAAGGATGAATCATATCAAATTCAGTAGATTTTTTTATAACTCAAAACGATAACAAAGAACGAAATTAGATGAACTTTGCGTTTGATAATAGAAAATAAAAAGATAGTTACTTTTTTATTTTACTGTCCCAGTATATACTTTGTTGATTAAAAAAAGGATTTTTTTTTAATAGAAATCTGAATAAAAAAGTTCTAATTCGAAATGGAAGCGATCGTATCAGATAACAATTAAGCCTGTTCCAGAGCGAAATATAAACAGTTGTGAAATTCAAGAAGAGGTTAATTGCTTCCCCTCTAAAAATCTATTCTTAGTAAATGAGCAATCGAACACATTATCAGCTTTCACCATGATCGCTGATTTAAAAATAAGAAATCAATCTGAGTTAACCTCAAATGCTAAACCCAGAAAATATTTTTCTTGATTTTTTTTCAAAACACGATTTTTCTCAACAGATACAAAATACCAATAATTACAGAATAAGATTTAAAGCGAGGAAGTGGATAGCTGCGTTGACTAAATACTCTGCGTACTGTGTTCTATTTCTTTTGGATCGATAGCACGATAGCATTGATATTGGCAAACACGCCGTGGCTTTTCATACTTGATTTTAAAAAAGTGTACTTTCATTTAAAGTATAAGTTTCGTAGTTCCTATTTTTAACATTGCAGTACTATATCTAGTAAATAGGACAGGTGAACGGAAACGGTTGGTCTACTCAACCACATAACTACCCTTATTAACATTACTGCGTTATATATATATTAATCTTTTTTGTTCTACTTGGAGTTGTAGAGATCAATAAATATAAATCATAATTTTACAGGTTTTATCTGTTTGGACTAATTACTATAACTAAATGTGAGAGTGGTTGAGGAAGTGGCATTATGAAAAAAAACAAGAAAATGAGGAGAAGGAAAGAGAGAAATATAAAATAGACCGTCAGGGTGAGAGACAAAGAGAAAGAAAGAAATATAGAGAGAGATAGAGTGAGAGAGAGAGAGAGAGAGAGAGAGAGAGAGAGAGAGAGAGAGAATGGCTTTAATATAAAGATGTTACGCACACTATTTAAATTTGATTTAGAATATCCTTGTTGGTTTAATATTAAAAACGTAAGTTGCTATTACTTTTTTTTAATAAGTGAGACAAAGATCAAGCAATTTTGGCGGCGGTAGCCTTGCTGTTTTTGTCAAGCTGTAGTGTGGTCCTTTGCAATCTAAAATGATCAACGGACAGCGACTTTCTTTTGAGAGACTGACTTAGTTTACTTCTAATCGTCCACGGTGTCAGTATCAGAGAAAAAAGTCGGGCTGCTTAAAGTGCATAATCCCTTGTGCACTGGTTTTTCAATTCTAACCCTTGAAACTGTCTCACATCTTGTTGAGATTAGAAAGAGAAAAACAACAGTGCATGTATCAATATCGTCAACGATGAATTTAATCATACAAATTAATATTTCATTTTGGTTCGTGAGATTTTTTCCGGCCTTTTTGCAGCAATTTGTTTACTTTGACCTTATTGGGAAAATAAATGTAATTCGTAACCTATATGTATCGCACATATAGACCCACCAATATATATATATATATATATATATATATATATATATATATATATATAAAGAATATAGTTACATTCAAAAATCCAAATATTTATTTTCAAGCTAAACAGCTCCTCCAGGATATTAAAAATTCGGTACATTTTTTACAGATTCGTTTCGTTATGCAGGAAAATAATCGATATTATTCTGTCAATAGCGCTTCTTTTTGTGCATATACTTTTCAGAAAAATTAGAAATTCTTTGCTTAGAAAGAAAAAATGCATGGGAATATAATGTCGCAAAAGGGTCTAAGAAATACCTTAAAGACTGGCTGCCATCTTGATTCATATCGTAAAGCTAAACAGGTTTTATTCAAGGTTTGAATTAAATTGTTTTGAAAATGTTTTATACTACAAAGAAATTATTTACTATTATGATTATTACTATTACTGTATTTATCTAATATTTAATTTTTGTCATTTATTAACTAGCGTTATATCTTTAAAAGGTTCTACATGAGATACTATTGGCTTTATCTTTAATAACGTTTTGACATATATAGCTTCCAGTTTTATACACGTTTATCTTGTAGAATATGTGAATTATTCTCTTGAACTCGGGAATCTGCTGCATAGAATTTCGAACGAAAACTTTTAATTAATCTACGGAGTTAGCATTCTCTAGTTCTGCCAGCCAAGACCGAGTTTTAGTCTTAAATTTAACCTTCAATCACCAGAAAGGTGTCACGGCTTTACTCGGGCTCTATGAACTGTTCAAAATTTTATGTGCATATGTATAACTATATATTAAAAAGTTTTACTCCTGTCCAGGCAACCTACATCTAAAATTTCAAGTGCTTAGGCACAAAATTGGCGTCGGAGTTTGGTAGCGTCTGCAAAGGTCAACTCTTTCAATTTTGACATATTGGCAGTCAAATTTTTGCTTAAAAACTGATTAAAAAGCTTGTTGCATGTCTGAATACTCGTTATGTAAAATTGGCTGAATAGTTTGCTAAATTCTTTGGAAATTTGACCAATTGGCAGTCCAATTTTCAGCAAAAACCGATGAAAAAGCTTGCCCCATGTCTGAATACACTTTATGTAAAATTTCAAATTTTTAGACTAGAAATTGACTGAGTAATTTGGTAGAGACTACAGAAGTCAAATTTTTGTTTACTTTGACCTCAATTTGGACCCCTTTACATGTATTGTTTTTGGGCTCAAATCAAATAAAAAATTTGGATCCAGGTCTAAGTAAAGTAACGTACATCTAAATTTCAAGTGTTTAGACCCAAAATTGGACAAGCAGTTTGGTAGAATTCTTAAATATCAAATCGTTTAACTTTGACCTCTTGACAGTTAAATGTCTGGCTGAAAACCGATTAAAAAGATGTCCCCAAAGCTCAATACCCCTTATGTTATATCTCGAGTCTGTAGACTTAAAATTGACAGAGTAGTTTGGTACGGAAATGTACACACACACAGACGCACGCAGACAATTTCACTTCCGTATTTTATTTTTGCGATGAGTCGCATTATTATTATTTAATTAAAATATTTGAATGCTATGTATAAAAAATTACCCTGACGAAACCCACGAGGATGAAACGCGAAAATTCTGTAGCTTAATTGACATATATTTTTCAAACGTACTATATAAATATATGCATGAATATATATATGTTTTAAACTTTAGTTGGCAGTAAAAAATAAATATGAGTATGAATAAGAGAAAAGATATCAAATCAATCGTGAAAATACAAACATGTATGAGAAAAATATAGTATTCTAAATTTTTATGCAGCCAAATATTACTGTACATTTAATCTAAGTAAGCAGAGTTAATATATTGTAATCTGGTAAATAGAAACTAAGTAATGCTATGTAATGCTATGTAATCGTGCTCCAAGTATTCAACATGAAAAATATTTTTGCGTGATTTGTTTAATAATCATCTATTCGTTAAATAAAATGCACTATAACTTCGCTGTATTTAAAATTTAAAATTGTTATGTGATTACAACAGTATAAAAAAAAAATTGCCTAACACATTTAGAAAACATTGGCTTCATATATTAGGCTTACTATTATAATTAGATTCTATCGTTCAATGTATATATACATATATATATATATATATATATATATATATATATATATATATATATATATATATATATATATATATATATATATTAGTGATGGGACGATGCCAAAATTTTTCCCGATTCCGATTCCGATTCCGTTCAAAATTTCCGATTCCGATCCGATTCCCGATTCCGATTCCGATTCTTGTAAAATTTATACATATTTAATTAGAGATTTTTTTTGTTTGTTTTTTCGTAAATTTTCAAATTATTACATACACCCCTGGTTAATGTCCGCGTATATTTTATCTCAAATGTTTGCCTCGTAATTGATTAAAAATTGTAGCACAACAAAACATTTATTTTGATTTTAAAACAAAGCTATATTGTACCAGTTCGTATTTACTGTATAACATGCTACATACATGAATAGTGGAAAATATTCGAAGATTGGTAGGCAAAATAAGAAAACGATGTAAGAACAATATATTTAACAACGCCACTTAGCAAAGCCACATCTCATTGTTACGAACGAATTTCTAAATAATAATATTACTATTATGAAAACCATTTTTAACGTGAGATTGCATGAGCTTTCTGTGCTTTCTCTCGCAGCTAAATCCCTATTCCAAAATGAAATATTACTTTTATAGATTACGTGTTAGAACATTTTTTTAATTGGCGGAAAGAAAAGCGATCATTTAGAATTTAGAGTGTAAGATCAGTTTCGAATATAAATTTAACGTAAAATGATCATCATTTCTGGCCATCCTAATTCTTTATGGATATTAACTAAAGTGTTTCCCACTAAATTAAGTTCGGTTTGCAACGTTGTAAAACCATGTGTAATCGCTTAAAAAGTAGACACCCTATCCCCAATAAGCGCACATAATTTAAAATTGGTAACACACTACAGCTCATGTTACGTTATATTTATTTGTGAAACTGACCGTCTATTTTAAATTCCTAATCGTTTTATATTAGTGTTGTGTCGATTAATCGGAATCGGGAATCGGATAAATCGGTAATTTTGGGGGTATCGGAATCGGTATTGGAATCGGAAAAATTTGTGCCTAATTTCCGATTCCCAAATCGATTCTTTTAATATTTTTAAAAAGTTCATTTTCAATTGTTTGTACCGATTATAAATATTTCTTTCTTTTAAACTATTAGTAAAACTAAAGAAGATCTAAACTTATTTTATATGCGTAAAATAAACAAAACAAAAATTGAAACTTTGCGAAAATTCGCTAGGTAACCTTTAGAAGAATGCAGTTTATTTTCAAAGTAGCGAAAGAATTGTCTAAAATTAAAGAAATATTTTGCCCAGAAAAATAATATCAAACATTATTGCTAATCAAATGAAAAGTAGAATATAAAAGTGTTGGGTTTTGTCGGTATGTTTGCTGCTCCCTCACTCGGCAATCGGTATTGACAAATATAACAAGCCGTGCATGCATGCCCCCCCCTCTATGTGAGGAGGGGGGATCGAATAAAGTGATAAAAAAAGTGATACATAACTGATAAAAAAACAATTTTGAGTGAAAAAAATTTTTTCAAAAGTTTTCAGAAAAAAGACTAAGTTCAACTTTTGCTCCACACCCAATATTAGCCCTAAAACCTCCAGGGCTTGTGACTCTGATTTTTCCCAGGGTCAGTGATACTTCCATCAGGTGTATATCAGGTATGCCCATGGTTTTGCCAAGTTTCAGAAAAATCTAATGAATGGATGAAAAGTTATTCTGAAAAATATGTCAATTTTGTCTATTTAGAGTCATTTTGAGGTTTTTTTTTTACCTCTTTTGCCCCCATGGGGGAGCTGATTACTTGTAAAAATGGACAAACAGCTATTTTTCAGGCCTTAAGACATGTAAATTTGAGTTCAGCACCATAAAAAAAACACTAAATACAGATAATAATCACATTTTAGACAAATATGAAAAAAAAGAGCCTAAAAAAGGGGTGGTTTTTAGCCCTAAAAGTCCCCGGGGGGCGCAAACCAGAGTTTTGCCAGGGTCAGCGATACTGAATTTACATTTGCAACAAGTGCCTTCACATTTTGGACAAGTTTCAGTAAAATCTAATGGACGGGAAAAAAGTTATGGGGCCAAAAGTGTCATTTTTTCCATTTTGGGCATTTTTGACCCCTTTTCAGCCCCTGGGGGAGCAACGAGAGTTTTCTTTAAAAAAAACTCGATGTTGTGCACATCTACGTATTGGAGTACAACTTGTGGCAAAATTTCAGAAAAAAGTAATGGACGGTTATCCGGGAATCATCCGGACGAACGAACGGACGAACGGACGAACGCCACTGAAAACTATAGTCCCTCTCCGATAAATCGGGGGGACCAACAAGGAATGGGCAAAATTGTCAAAAGGCTTGGCCTTTGATTTAATTTGAAATATGCTTCCAGTGTGATTTTCTTTGATTCTGCCGGTATTGTTTATGTTTATACTTAAGGATTGCTACGACGGCGCCAATGCCGTCTGAAGCCGAGACTTCCGTGATATATATATATATATATATATATATATATATATATATATATATATATATATATATATATATATTATTTATATATTATTTATTATATATATTATTATATTATTATATATATAATTATATTATATATATATATATTATTATTTATATATTATTTATTATATATATTATTATAATATTATATATATAATTATATTATATTATATATATATATATATATATATATATATATATATATATATATATATATATATATATATATATATATATATATATCACGGAGGCCTCGCTGAAGCCCGCCAATCTCACTCAAAAGTTGAGTTGAAAGTATTATGGGGTAATTAACACCTTCGATGCCGTTGGTTTCGACAACAATACTTTTTCACACCCACTTGCCAAATTTCTCAAGGAGTTTAATATGAAAAGATTTCAAACGAATAGAATTTTATTTTATTTTCCTTGAGCCACATTGTCTGACACCGTCGCATTTTTCTCGGGTTTCGGAAAAGTTAAAAATATACATGAATATCTCACAATGAATTTATCAAAGTCTGGATAAAATAGATAAAGAGAAAACATTTAGAAATTTTTCAGATTGAAAAAGAAATTATATTTACATTTAAAAGTCCCCCCTCATTGAAATTCTACTTTTGGACGATATTTGTAAACCCACTAAAAACCAAATTATTTTTAGATCTAGGATGAAGCTCTGAACTGTCTTCACGTATTAAAAAAGGGTGCTTGTGCAGTTTACACTATGTTAAAAAACGAAAAATAAAAAAAAATATATATTCTACGTACTCGTCATGGAATGAAGTTCTCATAAAAAAATCACGTAATTTCATCAAATAGTTTTTATGAATTTAGGAAAACTCGTCCCGGGAAAACTCGTCCCGGGAAAACTCGTCCCGGGAAAACTCGTTTCGGGAAAACTCGTCTCCGGAAAACTCGTCTCGAGAAAACTCGTCTCCGGAAAACTCGTCTCGGGAAAACTCGTCCTCTTTCGCTAGGTAGGAAAACTGGTCCCGTATTGAATAAATATCGATTGAAAACACATTTTATGATCGTTCTTGAAGGAGATATTGTTTTTTAAAATAAACTATAGCGCCCCCCCTAATATTTTTTAAAAAATATTTTTACTTGTTTAATGTTTTTTTTTTTTTTTTTTTAAATAAAATCGATTTTCTAAGTGTCCGTTTTCTACCTAACTGGCTAAGTTCTTAGTGATTTAACTTATTTTAAAGCGTTTATTATGTTCATACAAAGTTAATTACACATTTTTTTTGTTCTTATTTTAACGATGTTTTTTGGAGTCATAAAATCAATAAAAAAAACAAAACCCAAAAATTAAAAAACAGGGAGCGATTCGATTCTTCGTTACGCTTTTGGTTTTGGTTTTTAATTATGATAGTTTTTTGTTGTTATGTTTTTGTTTTCTGTCATACCAAATGCACTCATGCGTTATTTAAAATTATGATTTTATCAATTATCAACATTTATTGTCGTCCTGTCAAATTTTGCAAAAATTAACTAATAAATTAAAAGCGAAATATTTTTTTGGCGCGAGAGATGCCATGTGCTAACAATCTCTCGTTAACTCATTTTTAATTTTTTTAATTTTTACTTCAAAATTCTAAAATCAATCATTAAGAGAGAAAGTAATCACTAAATAAATTTATTAATCAATTTTATTGAAAACTTCGCTATCGTTTATCAAGAATCTTTTCAATTTCATTTTTTGTTGGTTGCTTTTCGAAGGGAGGTGTTATCCCCCCCCTCTCTCTCTAAATTATATTTTAAAAAATATTAAAATTTATGATTTTCTTTTTAAAACCAAATCTACCTCAGTAATTTCTTTAATTTTCTATTTTTTTAGCGATTATCAAGACCCCCTAAGATGTGATATACCGGGCATTATTTCTCGTTCTCCCGTAACACTCGACCGACATGTTTTTTGTTTGTTTTCTGTTTTTTTTTCTTTACCAAATAAACGATTCCAAATAAATTAAATAAACAACATAGTCGGCGAGGTAGAAAAATCGATTTTACCCTTTTATAAGCAACACTAACAGTATATAAGTAAATTATTTTTATATTAATATAAAAAAATATGCGGTCTCGTTTATGAACATAATAAACGCTTTTATTAAAAACACAAAAAAAACATTAAACAAGTAAAAATATTTTTTTAAAAATATTATGGGGGGGGGCTATAGTTTATTTTAAAAAACAATATCTCCTTCAAGAACGATCATAAAATGTGTTTTCAATCGATATTTATTCAATAAGGGACCAGTTTTCCTACCTAGCGAAAGGGGACGAGTTTTCCCGAGACGAGTTTTCCCGGCACCAGTTTTTATTTTATGCCGTAAAAACGATTTGGGAAATTCGGAATCTTCCTAAAAAAACTGCGATAATTAGTCAAGGGAGCGTAAAACAAAAACTATTTAATGAAATTACGTGATTTTGTTATGAGAACTTCATTCTATAACGAGTACGTAGATCTATAGAGTTTAGTTTTACTAATAGTTTAAAAGAAATAAATATTTATAATCGGTACAAGCAATTGAAAATTAACTTTTGAAAAATATTCAAAGAATCGATTTTGGAATCGGAAATTATACACAAATTTTTCCGATTCCGATGCCGATTCCGATTCCCCGAAAATTACCGATTTAACCGATTCCCGATTCCGATTCCGATTCATCGGCACAACACTAATATATATATATATATATATATATATATATATATATATATATATATATGTATATATAAAATGAAAATTACAATTGAATTTATCAAAATGATCCAAGATGGTAAAAGTAAATTATAAATATTAAATAATTAATATTTATAAAATTATCTCAGCCAGATATAAAAGGTCGATAAAATCAAATAGGAAATAGAGCTTATAATATGAGCAATCAATTAATAAAATATGTTAAAAATACACTTTGAAATGAGTTAAAAACATATTTAATCTGAAAAGGAAACACTAGATAAATGGATAGTCCATTTATCTAGTGTTTTCTTTTCAGATTAAATATGTTTTTACTCATTTCAAAGTGTTTTTTTAACATATTTTATTAATTGTTTGCTCATATATATATATATATATATATATATATATATATATATATATATATATATATATATATATATATATATATATACCTTTTCCAATTAGCATATATATATAATGGTTGTATAGATGCAAATTCAATTAAACCCGTATGAAAATTAAAGAGGACCAATAATATTTGTATAATAAACAGACTATCTATCTATCTATCTATCTATCTATCTATCTATCTATCTATCTATCTCTCTCTCTCTCTCTCTCTCTCTCTCTATATATATATATATATATATATATATATGTAAATGAAAGTGGATTTACATGTAAAAGTTCTTATATAGTTCCAAAATTGAAACACTGTGTAATTCTCAACTTTAAAATACCTATATGTGCAAAAATTCAAAGAAAACATTTTTTATATAAAGAAATCCGAATCCGCCAATGATTTTCGAATAACAATCACCGATAAATGTAGATCTAACACAATAGTTGATACCTGGTAAAATAAAGAAGATATTAATCTTAAATTCCTTACTAATCTAAACAAACACATACAAATAAGGGGAATAACTGTACCATATTAAAATGTCATAAACAAAATTACCTCATTGTCCCTTAAAATATGCTTTATCGAACATTAAATAGAATACATTTAACTATTAATATATAATGTCTGTAAGGCGGCAACTTAAGTTTATAAACTGTTGTAAAAGGCCGATAATAAAACATATAATAGAGTAATATATTTATAATATTTACAGAAGTGCATAATACTATATTCTAAAAAAATTGTGGGGTTCTTCGTCGAGATTTCTCAGTAAGCACCTCTGTATATTATACATACAAAGTCTATATATTAACGAAATAAGACACTTCCACATCCGTATATTACAACTCCTATTTCAAGGCTTCCTCTGCAGTAGAGTTTCCTTTTAATGTTTATTTCAAATAAGTTCACAATCTTACGTTTCCTATTTGATTTGTGGTATTACGAGTTAATATATATGATATGTCGAACACAATGCCCATTAGTTCAGCCTTGAAATATTATTGTCGACAAAATGTAGATATCGTTTCTTCATCTGGTTCATATATCTTTTGTGAGTACACTTGGGTCTCTTTACCATTTTAATTATGTTCCCAATTCGTCCTTTTCTCTATTCTTGGTTTCCAGTCGAATCTATGGTTTTTGATCATTCGATAGAAACTTTTTCTTTAAATCTTCCTGACATTTTTCACAGCCTGGTTTCGTATAATCTATCGAATACTTTTTAAATTATCTTTGCAAAGATTGCTTCTGCTGGCGCCATGCACATAAAGCATTACATTTTCTGTATACATGAAAAAACTCTTGATATTTTAGTAGGTGTGAATTTTTTTTCTTAAATGCTCTTTTAAAGTACCCACAACGTTTCTGTCTGACTATTAATTTTCAAAATGTGCGACATGATCGTAATATACTCGAATACAAATATTGATACAGTATCTCCAATTTAAACTCTCCGATACAATAATATATATATATATATATATATATATATATATATATATATATATATATATATATATGTGTGTGTGTGTGTGTGTGTGTGTATATTATACAATAATATATATGATATAATAATTCATACAATACAGGCAACGAATTTGAACTGGGTAAACAATTCATGCATGAAACGACTATAGATTTGTTCCGTGGTTTATTTCTTACATTCTAATATTTCCAAACATTTTAAGGAAGTGTTATTCAGTATTCTGTAGTAGAAAATCTTTACTCCTATCAAGTTTTCTTTGTGTATTGATACTCATATTAATACTCCCTTTTTTCTATTGGTATTTATTTGCTTCTCCACGAAAAAAAATGTGACAGAAGGTCGTTTTTAATATGGAGAAAAACCACCTCCCCAGAAGAAAGGAAAAAGGGTAATCTGGTAAAGACCAAAATAATAATTGTCTCAATATAGAGGGTACCACCTCCACTGAATAAGGACTAATTAACCATCGTGCAGCATCAAAACAGATACCACACTTTGATTCCGACCTGAAGGACAAGAAAGGATAAAGGCAGTCCTTTGTTCTTTTTAGTTTTAAAGAAAATACAACTTTCTTATATAGGACATGACACTAAATTCACTAGAAAATGATTATTTCCATATTTGCTTATTTGCATATTCTTTTAAACTTTCGTTTAATTAATTCGCTATCAATTTTCTTATGAAATAATCATCTTTTGTTAACTATTACGTTTAATTATAGTCATGCAGATATTCTACATCATTTATACTTGTGTAATATTTGAGCAAAAAGGTTAAAGTAAACACAAAACTCTTTCCATATGTATGTATGGCTACGTATATATATATATTTTTTAATTTTGCCTACGAGTGATTTTGGTCTACAGACATGAAACCTTATATATAAGGCATTTGAACCCATGCGAAACTTTTTATTTGTGTTTAGCCCGGTCAACGTGATACAACGGTATAAAAGAAGAAATTTGTCAAGTGAAGGTCGAACGCTGGCATTACAAATACGCACGCATAACGTAGTAGCTATTAGTTCAAGCTTTAATTTTTAGCCTTGCAAAAACGTTTTCATAGCTCTGTCATTAATGACAGAGGAAAAAATAAATCGTAAGCTAAACGTTTTGTTTTTGATTTTCAGTGGTGTATTACGAGTTATTTTTTAGAATCTTTTAAAATCATTACTATATATTAGATCCAATGTTATATATTAATAAATACGAAATCTGACTTAATAAAATATATTTAAGCGTATTTTACGACCGGGCAATGCCGGGCGTCATTCTAGTATACAAATGGACAACAGTATTTATGTGGGGGAAAGATCACGTTGGTAATTTTCCGGTCAAGGTATAAACGTTATAGGAGGTGGGTTCGGTTCCATCGCATAACCTTTGCATAGTTTCACGAATATTTTTATATACGTGTGCAGACTTGTCCTATCCACATATTTGCTAATGCGGATTTTATTCTCATCATATATAGGGAATTGACACGAAATTCCTTCAGAATTCTATCAAATAATATTGCATCACTAACCACTAGAGCCATGCACATGACGACTTTATTACAAATTGAATGAATTTCTTAGATTTGTTCGTGGATTTATTTTATTAAATTTTTATATTCTTTGAATAATCGTCATCTAATGCCTTTTCTTTTAGTTGTATCCGAAGCTCCTTAACGATGTAACATATCATATACCTAGGCTTATAGTTTGTAGCAAGCCAATCACTATATTCAGAGGTTTTGCATAGTTTCAGACAGGTCTAGGTAATTATAGAGCATGATTGATTTTTGGAGGTGAATTATATTCTGTTGTTGCGGAAAATTGCATTGTACTTCAGTAGTTTGTATATTGCGTCGCTTATTCCCTTTTCGACATATAACTGATTAGCAAGGGCTTTCTTGATCAGCTTTTAAATCAACACATCTTCCGAGACTAAATCAATGAAATACGGTGACTGCAAATAATAATAAACAATGTTTTTCCGATTTGTAAGTAACGGTTTTTTTTTTGTCTGTAAGCCGCTTTATAAGTTGTCAAAAACCTGCTTCACATGTTGTCTCAATGCCGTACGCGGTAGCATCAGAAGCTAAAGTGCTTTCGCAATCTGGATTAAGTGTGGCAAGACTCATTCTGATGTGAGAATATACTAGTTATTTTTGAAAATGATTTTTAACAACTGTTCTTAACTGATGTTCAGACGCAGTCTTTAGTCCATTTTTCTAATTATATCTTTTAAATTGTGCATGTTTGCAATAAATAAAACACTTTGCTTAACCAAGAGAGAGTTGTAGTGACGAGATATGTTTACAGGTGATGGCATCTATGTTATCACATTCCTTTACTTTATTTGTCTATACTTGTAACAACATTTATTTCCTCCATAAGAAATTGTATTTCCTTCTAGCAAATGAAAACTATAGTGTTAGATTCTTCGAAGATTTTAAACAATAGCTCGTTTAGACCACATAGCACTTCATTGTTCAATTCTGTCAAACCATTCACACACTCAGATCTCTTTACGTTTTCTTATTGGGGGATTACACTAACTGGAGTTACATTCAACAATATTTTCATGGGTGTATTTTGTTTCCTGTGATTAAGCGGAATATTTCAGAGATTTAAAATATTGTTGGTTGGTTGGTTGTTTTTGTTTTACGGCATATCAACCATTTTCGGGTTATTTAATGCGGAATCCAAAGATTTTGAAGAAAATTTTTAATAGAATATATTTGTTGTTTTCAAATCAGTTTCTATTTAACCCATAGTTGGGACCCTAACAGGTACTACCACTCCGGGTCAGAGTGGACCTGGGAGCAATGGTGATTAAAGGGTGGCTCCACACTCCCCAAAGCCCGCAAGCTGGGGCCTCACCACTGGATATAGTTTAAGGTCATAGCCAGGACCGATTTAAAATATTGGTTGTATGTTACCTTCTACTTCGAAAATTGTAGACATTTCCACATCTTTTCTGCCATCAAATGACTTATAATTCTAATTTTAAAAATTATTTTGCACTATTTACATTTTTCATATTTATGGGCATATTTCATTATTGAACTTTCTCTACCTTAAATGTATTTCTTCGTCATTCGCTATAGTGACGCTATAAGTAAGTTTCCGTTGCCATCAAATTTAGTTAATCGATTTTTCTACGTTTTAACGTTATTATTGACAAACTATAATTTAATATTTTCCTCACTATTTCTTTTTTACTTAATTTCTAATATATAAAAATTCGTTACTTTTACAATTTTAATGGGTCTTTTTATATTTTAATTTTAACTCTGCAATGTGTACTACGGTATGCCCTGGGATTTCATTTAAAACATCATTTCACTCATATTGATAATCATTGTATTAGTGCATTAGCCCTCAAACAAAACACATGTTCAAGGAAAAATTAATTTTCTACTTGTTGATCAAATGTAGTTAATGTATTAATTTGTTTTGCGGTGGATTTTGCTAATATGAGACTTCGCTAAATCTTGGTGAACAATAAAAAAATGTTGACAATTTTCTTTGGTATAGTGAAGCGTGAAACCTGGTTCATTCTCTTGTTAATTGAAAACCGTTCCATGGATTTCAGCCTTTCTATTTGATACTAAAACCCGTATCAATTTAAACATTTAAATTTGCTTAAACCCAACTTCGACAATCTAAAATCATACGCTAGCGAAATTAGAAAAGTCGATGTGAAAAAACAATTCGTTTATCATTGTACATCTTCAAAAATGTAATCTTGTTGCTTTTGAGCAATATATAATTGACGTTATTTGTATTTTCACACATACCCAATCTCAATGAATAACAAATGCACCTTTAATAATCGATGATATTCGCACGGCACGCATCACACACTTACACATACATATATGCATATATAATTAACCATAATCACGTTGACAAACCACTTCTTGGGAGCTCACCGAATTAAGCAACATTGAACCCAACTAGTACTAGATGGATTGCAATTTTGGAATTTCAGGCGCTATATTTGCCTTCTGCATATGTCGACATTGTTTCCAGTTCTCAAGAACTTCCGCTCGCCACTGGTATTTAACGACGCCGCCTCGGGATAGATGACAGAAGAGCCGGTGCAAGCCTGTCTTTGTTTTATCGTTATTTCCATGGCAACTTCTCGTTGAGCTCCAATCTCTGGTCCCCTCTCGCCAATCTTTCACGATAAACACCCATCTAGCTGAAACCACTGTCAATAATTCCTCCCCACACTCTTTTTCTGTGCCTAAATCAAAACGTAGATTCCATGAACAAATCTTCTTTCTTAGAAGTACACGCCTGTGGAACTCTCTTCCGCTTGCCTGTTTCCCACCTGACTACACCTTGGATGTCTTCAAGTCCAACATAAACAAAATCCTAATGAATCACCCCCTAAAGTGAGACACTACATGAACTCTCCAATACTAACGATTACTACGACACTATCCTATTGATTACTGTACACGCAACAACCCTTATCCCCGAGTGGCTTCCGGGCCTTGATAAGTGGTGACCTCCATGTAAAAAAAAATATATTGGATAATTGGTATATTTTTAAGCTATTGGGCGTGAAGAGACATTTCCTCAAATATATTGATGCAATTGCGTTCTTTTTTTACTCTCACATTTTTATTCTAACTCAAGATAACAAAATCGTATCTTTTTGGTGGTGCCCAACAGTGTCTATTGCGTCGACTGTTTTGTGCACATTTTGATCTATTGCCCATTTTTCTTTACCTAGTTGTAACATTTTTAACAAAGAGACACGTAGTCATTTCTTTCTGAGAGAAAAGCATAAATAAAAGTATTTCAACGGAGTTTTGTGTTCTTGAAAAATCTAGAAACGAAGAAAAATCGGGATAACTTCTATCATTTTTTCAGTGCTCACACGACTTTGATATCAAACTCCAAAAATAAAACTGCCAATCTTATTTTCCTGGAGTTAGAGTGTTTCTTTCCCAGATTTGCTATGATTTTCTCTACCAAATCTAGTACGACTTTTAACCTATCTTTTAATTAGCACATTTCAAAGAACATAACTTTATTAAAAAAAATAACTACAAGTTTTAGTAATATTTTATCTGTCACAAGTCTAAGTTCTTGAAATTAGTGGTGTGCCCAACGTAAATCCAGGTAAAGTTGCCCCCGAATAAGTGCCCGTCACCAATTTTATTACCTGACTAGCAGGCCGCCCGACATTGCCCAGTTATAAAATATGCTTAAATATGCTATTTTGATTAATGCATATTTCGGATTTATTTATATTATATTGGACCCAATATATAGTAATGATTTAAAAAGTTGAAAAGATAATGACTCGTGCTCCACAACCGGAAATCAAAACCAAAACGTTTATTTTACGATTCCTTTTTTCTCCTTTGGCCTTAATTCCATTTTTTTAAGATTTCACACTTTTTAACCCATTTTCTACGACTAAAACTAAATGATAAATTTTCGCATGAGCACGAATACCTTATATATTAAGTTTCCTGCTGTAGACAAAAAAAAACTGACAAGGGACGTTGGCAGGCAAAATATTTTAAACAAATATATATATATATATATATGCATACATAAATAAATATATATATATATATAGAAAGATAACTTGTCTTTACTATAATCTTTTTATGTGAATATTTTGCCAGTATAACTCATGTAGACTATCACGTAATAGTTAACTAATGATGATCATTACACACGAAAACCGAAAAAAACTAATAGGAAATTAATTCAAATGAATGTTTAAAAGAATATGCACATTAGGTAGATTCTTTGGCGATGAATGCATTTCCACGATCCATATATAATAAAGTTGTATTTTCTTATTTGATAAATAGAAAAAGAGGTTAAATATGAATATCAGTACACAAAAAAATTTATAGAAGTATGGATAATGAATAAGGCAGCAATATGGTATATTTACAAGCGTGTTTATTTACAATACAAACTAGTGTGTCCCATAGAGACTGCTTCGAGACTTAGTCTTAACCCTCATCTATACATATCCTCAGAAGAGTTCATATATTCCAGAAAAATAGGGTAGATAAGCATCACACCATAACACTTGGGCCAAATTATTTGAAAAAGTCTATTCTTGTATGACATTATTATTTTATTATACGAGATCGAATTTGAACAAAAAAAATCCACAAATTTATCTATATCTTATGTTTCTCGTTATGCTGAGGTCTCTATCATCGTATAATATTACGAGACTAATAATGACAACAAAGGAAATTAACGACCAATTAAAGTGAACTAATTTTCAGCAAATATAAGCTATTTTACTTCTTTTATTTTTAAATAAGTTCTAAATTTCTACAAATCAGAAAATTGTTTTAAAGTAAAATTATCCCGTATATAACTTCAAATTTATTTAAGATTTAAATATATCTGAAGAATATTATGCTAACATATTTTGGCTGTTGAATGTCCAGACCAGGATTAGACAGTTCTGATTATGTAATGAGTTTTTATTTTATTTTAGTGATATTTTCATGCTCGTTGGATGGAAACTTACAAACAATTTCAATGTCATCTAAACATCATTTAACTGTAAGCTTCTTTACTTTACACGGACTTTTACTTGTTTTTACTTTTTTTATTGTTTTTGTTCCGACGTTTGCGCCAACTCTTCTTATTAACATAAGAATAAGTCAGTTATGAGATAACAACGTAAAAATGTTCCAGGATATTATTTGGACTTTATTTCTTTATATTTTATGGAATATTCATTAGCTTTTGCTATGTAAACACCGAAGACTCAATCACTCGTTATCTTCGATTTTGCATGATGGTTATACTGTATAAAAAACATCAGAAATATAAAACCAAATCAAATAAATTCCTTCAATTAAAATACACGACTGCATTATTGAAAACATGGGAAAAGTAGTTCCTCTCTACAATTCATATGACAATGCAATCCTATTTTTAGTGGAATTGACTTTTGACTTTGATATTTCCAAATTAAATCAGTTTTAGATAGACTATGATGGATATTTCGTCTAAATCTCACCATTAATCAAACGATGTGGACAGTAGACTATGCACAAACATACCATTCAACAAACGGAGAATATGCGTTCATTAGCAGAGATAATGAGATACTCACGGAAGAGAAGATAATACCAAAATGGCAAAAACGTTGCTATGATGCCGAGATGACGAAGGCACGGCACAAAGGGTTTTGCGATTGCGTTCGATATCTACTTCAATGTGGCGACCTATTTATATTTTTGTTGATCTAATTTATAATTTATTTACTCTACAAAACCTCTATTTTTGTATACAATTATCATATTACATCTTGCTCATTTCGTCGGATGTTGCAACTTCTGTGTATAATAACAAAATGCATTTCTTTTTATGCTGTTTTCTGGTTTTTAGAGATGTAATAATGATAATGATAGTTTATATACGGCATCATTACGTTTACATACCGTTTCCCGCTGGACACCGAAGTTAAGCAACATTGAACTTGTTCAGTACTAAATGGGTGACTATTTGGGACTTTCAGGTACTGTATGTTCTCTCAGCTTATCTCGGCATTGTTTCCAGTTGTCCTGGTCTTTTCCTTGCCATTGGACTCAAATAGTGCCGATTTAGGAGAGGTGTGGTTTGAGATTGCGCAACCCTTGCCTCACAATTACACGCGCTACTGCCCCTACAGGGGGTATCCTTTGTCTTTCAAGACTGAACGGAACCCTGGATGGACAGTTTCTAAATGAAAAATCATCTAACTATATATTACTAAAGCTTTGTCGATCTCATTATCTTGTTTGGTATCTTGTTTTTCTCTTTGCACATAAAGTCATAAAAGTTATAACGTCAATAAAAAATATCTTAAAACAAATACGGAGAATAACAGGACATACCATTGTCAAAGATACATACATTGTTGACAATCAGTTGTGATATAGCCTATTCCTGATCTGTCGTGGTGGGTTATGGTTCTGAACAGTTCTACTATGTCTATCCGCCCGGATTTTATCTTATCACGCTTCGAGAAGTGGTTAGTTAATTACTCATTCTCTTATCGAAGAGCACTAACAGCTAATCATTCTAGGCGCGTACACTCAAACTTTAGGTGCTTGCTTACCAAGAATATGTCACATTTTCCGGCTGTCGGAAAAGATAAACTCTTGCTTGCGATCTTGCTTGTCATTCTTCCCACTTCAGTTGACACGATGTGAAAACTTGAATGCCCTTTAAAACATTAGATTGATATTTTTTTCCAAAGTTGACTTAATCAACCAGTTTATTTTAAAATTCCAGTCGCATATTTACGTCATAACAAGAAAATAAGGACGCAGATTGCATAATATTTGGAACACAAGAAAGTGCACTAATCTAATACCTTTGGTAAACAAGACCCTTTCTTTATTTTTTTTCTTCAAGAAGTTGGTCTAACCCGCTGATGAAATTCTGGATCGGACGTATTTAAGCGGAGTCTTGCAAGTCTTTGATCCGATATTCTATTTAACCAGAACAAAGAGATTCAAAGAAGAGAAATAGAAAAAGAAAAAGAAACAAGAAAAAATAAGAGACAAAGGAATGTTCTTCGAGAGAAAAGACGCAAGAATGGAGACAATGCATGCGAGATGAATTGTGAAGATGAATTGCCCGGGAAAATCAATGGCAGAGAAGGGTGTGGCGGAAAGATGGGATGGAAGGAAGAAGATGCAACAAAATGGATGACAAAAATGCCCAAAAAGAATAGTGAAAAGAAGATGTCATAATAGAATGAATGAAAGGACAAAGGAAGTCGGAAGGATGCGGCGTGTTTGCAGACAGCATCTGCTGTTGCCAGAACAATGATTGACAAAGGCGGTACTTACGTGGAAAGCGCTCGCTAGTGCCATGGGCAGATGAGAAGAGACGATTTTAAAAAAAGGGTCCAAAGAGTTGGATGAATAATTTTTAGAGGGGGCGTAAAAAAAAAGACAAAAATAAATAAACGTAAAAAAAGAAGGAAAGATTAATCTTTTTTTTTTCAATAAGATAAAATAAAAATGTACAGAAAAAATCTGATGTATAAACATATAAATCAAACACGAATTGAATTCGAAAAATGAATCGATGCTTAAGTATAATATATAATGAACAAACACAGAAACATTAAATTAACGTATTTCTATAAGGAATGGTTGAGATCCCAAAGCAATAAACACACACACATGCATATATATATATATATATATATATATATATATATATATATGCATGTGTGTGTGTTTATTGTTTTGCGATCTCAACCATTCCTTATAGAAATACGTTAATATATATATATATATATATATTTATATATATGCTCATTCACATACGGCACTGTTTCGCTGTTTCACAGTTCATTAGTGCGGCTAGACAGGCAACTACCTCAAGCCAGAATTGATATATGTACGTCATAATATTGCCAGGTTTTATAATGCACCTTATGATAGTTTAATTTATGCAGATTACGCATTTATTATTATAGAGATAATAATCAATTAATTATTATATTAAACCCAACATATAGTAGTGGGATCAAATAAATGTACACACACACACACGCACACACACACACGCGCATATATATATATATATATATATATATATATATATATAAATATATATATATATCAATGCATATATATATATATATAAATGAAACTTTTGGAATGCTCGTAATTGGTAATTTAGATAACCACTGGACAGATTGCTTGGACATTTTGGTATAATAATTTCATCGTACTCCCGCGTGTTTTTATATATCTGTTTTTCAATATGACACTAATATACTAAATTTTGTTTTAATAAATAAGTGGTTTACTTTGTAACGATGCAGCTATTTTTTTATTTGGGGAAATCTAATTATCACCGCCCGCCATCACAAAAAGGAACTATTGGTTTCACCACGGCCTACGAATAAACATTGTTTATGTAAAAAAAAAAAAATAACAAAAAAGATATATGAAACCGATTTTTTCGTTTGAAAATTTAATTATTTCTCTTTCGTTAATAAAATTGTTTATTTTAAATCTTTCGTTTTTTTATATATAAAAAGTACAATTGTTGAATGTTATTCTTCTAATTACATTCGTTTGGGGGCACAATTAAAAAAAAAGAGGAAAACGGAACGAAATTTAAATTTCCGTTCCATTTTTTACAACAACCGTAAAAAGTACATAATTCGCAAGTTTTATCGTAAGCTATAAACATCTAGATCTACTTACGTTATATTAGAAACCGAGCGACCCCTAAAAACCTGGTAGCTGAGTGTCAAATCTGCTTAAACATAAAAAAATATAAAAAAATATAACCTCTCCCAAACATAATGGCAATAATTTGGTTTCCTTCTTCCCTTGAGTGTTTCCAATAAGAAGGATTGATGTACAAGGATTTGTATCCGAAACTAAACACTTATTAAAATTCTTTAATTGTTGATGTTTTTGCGTTTTGGTTAAAGTTGTTAGTTTGCAACCGCTGAAAGTCCACTCCAAAAATTGAACAAAAGACGAAATTAAAAATGATAGTACTCATGCAGAATTTGACCCGAATCCGCGGAATTTCAGTTATGGTTCGACCGGCAATCACCAGAGTCAGTCGAGCGTTGTTTAAATGTTGAAATACTAAATAACATTTCATTTGCCTTTTTGTATAATTAATTAATGATGGGGATATTTTTACTTTTTATTGTGTTGACAAAAAATGATTTGTGCATTCTCTTGAGAAAAATATCAAACTTTTCTCTACTTTTACCTAACTATTTACAGTTTTTTTTTATATAAATAAGCAAGCCGACTGTATGTGTAACGTCACATCTGAGACGAGAAATCACACGTGAGCGGAGACGTAGAAATTAAGGCTTTTTGTTAATAACTAAAACAGCGAGTTGAACTACTTTCTTTTTCCTTTCCTCTGTTTCCTTTCGACGGAGTATGTAACGTTACAATATAAATCGTTCTTATCAACAAATACATCTATATTAGACTCACAAATAGCAGGGGTATGAGGAAATTTGCCTAAGAGAAAAAGCCTGGACATCAGGAAAGTTCGTCCTGAGATCTTTGATGCTAGCATAGGAAATAGTAAGATGCTTGTTTTCGAGATTCCTAATATAAAATAATAGAATAATTTTAAGACAAGCCAAGCTTTAAAAGCCACGCCACCCGCATCCACTTTTATAGACTCAAAACAGGTTGAATAAAAAACAAAACACTTCAAGAGTCCTACTTAGAAGACAAGGGTTACTAGATTATGCGATGCCTGAGTTCAGTCTCGAAAGACAAAGGCTACCCACTGTAGGGGCAGCTGTGCGTGTAATTATGAGGCAAGGGTTGCGCACTCCCAACAACACCTCTCCTAAATCGGCACTGCTTGAGTCTAGTGGCAAGGAGAAGTCCAGGACGACTGGAAACAATGCCGAGATAAGCTGAGAGCACATACAACACCTGGAAGTCTCAAGTTGTCACCCATTTAGTACTGACACGGTTCAACGTTGCTTAACTTCGGTGATCCAACGGGAACATGTGTGTCAATGTGATTAGGTTATATGGTTTATTGATTATTAATATTGATGATTAGGTTATATGGTTAACCAGAAGCCGGTGTTTTATTGTGACACTCCTACTCTTCAAGAAATGCAAGTATGCTCTTTTCCACAAAATGTAAGACACCAGCAAGACATTTTAACGCCCTCAGTGTCAAGACTAAACATAAATTATACAACATAAAGGGAAGGGGCATGATTTTGTTAATATTTACATACCAACATATATGTAAAACTTGCGAGTCTTTTTTTATTTGCTTGGTTTTATATGTTTCGGTTTATATGTTTAGTAAACCTTAAAACAAACTCGAATATCCACAATGATAATACTTTGAAAACACTACTAACTTCACCTAACACTACGCCCTATCGTCATTATTGCTCTTTCGTTGAATTTTTAATTCTTTAGTTTTAGTTATTCCAACAAGAACGACTAACAATACCAACGTTCCTATTTTATTAAAACTCAAATAAACTTAAAGCATACGAGGTTCCGCCGAATTATTGCCGCTTGTAGAAAAAATTGTTTCCTGATGTTCGAACCAGAAGACGAAACCAACGATATTAACCTTTCTATGCCAAATTATAAAAAAATAGCTGACGACAAATTTAAGAGTCTTTAGTTTAATTGTTCTGTTTTTCAAATTTCTTTCTTTATTTCCCTGTACATTTAAATAATTTAAAAGAAAAAAGAAGCCATTATTTGCCCTTTACTTGTATTTTATTTACTTCTATAAATTTACAGCAATGTATATCCTGATGAGATGTAATTTAACACTTATACAGGTGGTTTGCCACGAAACTAACGTATCCTCATTTTGGCGTCATAAAACCTCAAAAGTACAAATTTATCTCTGTTCCGCTATCCCTCTGATGTTGTAATACTCTGTGACTTAATAATATCTTTAATCTATTGACTTATAATAGAACTTTTAATTATTCTAACCTTAGGCTGAGTGTGAAATATTAGGTTCAACCTACTTTTTACAGACACATTACTAATTCTGTTACATATGTCTCTTACTAATAGAAGTGTCCGTGTGTCAAATTCCACGTCAAAATCATTATCAATGGATGAATTTTCATGATCTCCACGACTACATCGGATTTCACATGTATTGTTATCATTATAATAAAATACCTTATTATATAGCATGTCATCGGAATATCTGAACGGTTTTTATGATTGCGTGTATAGTCTAATAAAGTGATTACTGTTCCAATGTCAGTCACAGTCTATGAATTGCATTCATACAGTTTGTTGTGGCGTTTATACATAAATTATTGATTTTCTAGTGCAGATATTCAGCCATGCCATGTCCGATTTTATTTTCGGTAAATGCATAGACCATGAAACTTGATACAAGAGAACCAATTATTTCTGGATATCCTTTACATCATTTGCATATAAAGCCAATACAGTTTTTCAGAAGATTTACATGATATGTTCTAGTTGGAAAGCACTAGTCTCATACAATAGTTAAAACTTTAGTGTGAGCGTTTACTCATGGGTTCCACAGTGATTGATTGTGTCTAAGTACATGCCCGACATGATATTGGGTTTGTACTATTGCTATTTTCGTCTTTTCTGGATTTGTAAAATTGTATATCTATGTCATTTGATCCATAGAATATTTCCTACTGCAGTAAGCTAATGCTTTTTTATTCATGCTTTTGCTAACTTAAAGCACGTTGTTAATGTATTAACCTATTGCAACACGGGATTATATTTCTGATTTCTTTTTAAGGTATAGCTGACAATTTAGAAAAGGGACCCTGTTCTGTAGCTGAATGGGGAGGTAAATGATGACTAATATTTAATGTCTTTAAGGACAAACTTTTTTCCTTTAAATGCTACAAGAAAACTTCTCAACCACCGATTGTCATGGCAAATAACACTTAAACTGAGAGTTCATCATTAAAAATCCTAACTTTCGTTAGCAGATGTGAACGAATACATAGAAAACATTGCCAAGGCTTCTGCAAAGAAAGCGGCCAACCTCTACTGCGCAAGAAAAATTATAAGACCTGCCAGTATCCTGTATTTCCACAAAGCTGCCATTGACCTATACATGGAGTATTGTTGCGATATATGGGCTGGTGTACCAAGCATTAGTTTCACCTTTTATTAAAGTCGAACTCTTTTCAATCTAATAGGTCATGCAGTGCTAACAAAGCTCCAACCGCTGTCGATTACCGCAATGTTGAATCCATGTGCCTCTTTTCCAAGTATTATAATAGTGTGTGCTGTGACGAAGTCGTTAAATTTGTGACTTACTTGACGTTAAAAAACCACGACTAACCCGACAATCAGAAACTGTACACCCCTTCACACACTGGAAAGTTTTCTACTCGAATAATTTCCTCTATGGAAGTCCGAAAATTTTGAATTACCTCCATTTTTCTGCTTCCCTGGTTGTATTAAACTGCATACATTTTAATGTAATACGAACAGACATCTCGCTGTTCAACTCCCTAGGTAGCGTCCCTGTATGCATGTTTGCAAATAGTAACTCCTTACTTGCAAGTTACAATACACCTTGGGATGAATAAGAGCAAATAAAAACATACATATTACTTAATTTACTAAATGTATTTCAAAACCTACTTATTTCCCTTTTAGGCTGGTGTAGTTGAATTAATCATCGACTACTAGCAGAGACGCACGGCGTAGCCCGGAAGTAAATTACGGCGTATTCATTTATATCCATATATATTATTATAGAATCAACTTTCTATCGATTCATATATATTATACAATATTTTGCTTTCAGTATTTCCCATCTGGACCAAATTACTGTAGTTTTACAACAACAGATGCCACATACAAATCTTTTATGTCTAAGCTATTATACATCATCTTATGTAACTTTACAACGCCTTCACAAACACATTTATTCGTTAAAATAAATCCTAATTTACTTCCTGGAAAAAAACATCATCACGATCACTTACATCTTTAAAGAAAGTAGTTCGTATTTTTCCGTTTATTTCTTAAGCTCGCCCACTGCTCCCAGTCATCACCGGAAAGATGTATCCACATTATTACTATATTGACCTTTGTAATTGAATCATAAACTCAGGTACTTACCATTAACTCTCCTTTCCACATTTCTAAAACAACAATTTTCCCTTCCGAAAATTCCTCCTTTTCCATTGGCTGACAACTGACGTAACGATTATTCCGGTTTACAATCTTATAACATAAACGGCCGCGGTCAACCTTTACAAATATGGCTGCTTTCTTCTAACGACACAATCGTTAAACAATAGATTAACCCAATTTACTTTAAATACTAAACAACTCTTACTTATTTATACTAATATATCCGGAATTCTTTTCTTATATTATTATCAAAACAACCAGAAACTTTTATAATTTGTAACTCTGTAAAACTTCTTACAATTTTTATTCTAGATATAGGAATTGATTTTCTAGCCCCGTTGAAAGTTAAATAGAATCGATTTACTTCCAGGATTTCGTCAAGAACTAATTGGGTAATTATGAATAATAGCGCATTAAACATTATTAGTACTTATGCGCTTATGATACTGTGACGAAATTAAGAATGTTACTATTTAGCAAGCCGTTATTAACATTAGGAGGACAGGATACTTTCTGTATTTTCACCGAACTATTTAATTAAATCTCAAATGATATCGTAAAACTTGCTTTTTAAAATAATATTTGTGAAAAGTTAGCGTGGTGGGCATATAAGTGCAAAGAAATACTCTTGAGAAATTATAAAAAAAAAAGCAAACTACGCATTTTTCCCTATTTGTGTTTAATAAATAATATTGAATCAAGTAAGAAACGCCTTTAAACTACGCTTCCATACCAATTATGGGCAGGGAGTTATCGTTTATCTTCACCGATTAAACAACGATGGCTGATTTACTCAGAATCGATGTTTACGCGTACTTTAAACGCTTATAACTAAACTAGCATGAGTACCCAGCGTTGCCTGGGTTGACATGAAGTTCCGTTTGGAACACATCTGTATACTAATCATTTTCATCGTGGGAAACGTGGATACCCCCACAACAAAAATAAAAGAACGGATGAAAACATGTAAATGTAATCGCCCAAAGAAGAAGAAGTACGTGATAACTTCTCCGCCAGATATTTCGTCAGAAGGGTTACAAAGAGAAGAAACTATTCTCCGGATATTTAGCACTGGAAAGAAACTCTCCCCAAATAATTAAAAATAAATCATTACAACTTTTATTTCAATAAAAATAGCAGCGAATGTCCGTGCGATCGCAAAAACAAGATCTACCAAAAATTAATTCCCAAACCAAGGAAATTAAATTTTTTGTCATTTTATATTTCTAATGTAATCCTCACTCCCGAATTGAATGGGGGTTCGTTATGTTTATAAAATTGTTAGGTGAAAGTACAAAATGGTCTTATAAATATTATTCGAATTTATCGTTATTGCATTTAAATAATGAAAAAAAAATGTATTTGTCATGTTTTGACCCCACCCTCGATCGCCAAACTTGCGAAAATGCTAGTGATGACATGTCTGGTTGAAAGCTTTGTGGCCAGAAAGTGGGTGATCATTTTACGTTACATATATATAGAACAGTGATCCCCCACGCTAAAATGTTAATATTCTTTTTTCCAAAATTTCTTCTTTCATATTATTTATAAAGACTGTTTAAATGTATTAGCCCCCCCCCCCCAAAGTAGGTCTTACTTTTTTTAGGGGTTAAACGACGCTTGGTCATGTCGTAAAAATTGACCATTTTTCATTTAAGATATTAAATAAATTATAAAGAAAATCTGTTTCGCAGGCAATTAAACACACTATCTATGATATAAGTATTATAATAAATCCAGGGCAAAACCGATTAAATTTTATAAAAAAAACAAGAAGCAGATAATGTATGGGATGATGGATTTTGCTGACATGGAAAATTGGCCCTGTGTCTTATTAACTCTGCCCTCATGGGGATGCAAGTAAATGAGGACATTAGTTTTAATTCGTTTTCTCTAACAAATAAAAAAAGGTTACTTAAAAATTAAGAATAAGAGAAAAAAATCCTCCGAATTAAAAATAAAAATAATAATTCAGCTTATATTTAATAACGTCCGCCGTTTAATATAATTGTTCAATTAAACTATCACAGTTATTTCCCTTTTGGTTTTCTGGTTTAACAAATAAACGGTTTCAGATTTCAGATAAAATAAGTTAAATCAAATACAAATTGAAATGAAAATAAACTAAATAATACATTTTTAAAATTATTACAGTTGAAACGAGGCTATTATGTCGAATAAGTAATATCATCGAGCTAATTAATTAAATAGATTTAATTTAATGTGATATGCTAATGACCGTAACTTAATCAATGTAAATGTGGTTTAAAGACAGTTGTATATAGAAATTACGTACAAATATAATGTTTCCTTTGACAGAAGTACCCTACCATGGGCCTTATATTTCTTGGCCAGGAGAGGTTGACACATATATGGCCTTTAAGTTTTTGGACTCCATATTAACTAAAGAAGTAGGCAAGCACCTCAACAGAAAAAAAAAATTCTTAGTGACATGCAATATGGTTTCCGGTCTTCAAGATCTACAGCAGATGTGCTAACGGTTATATTACATAAGATTAGTGAATCTCTTGAAAAATGTTTCCATTCCAGGGCAATTGCTCTTGACATATCGAAGGCCTTCGATAAGATATGGCATAAGGTCCTACTTCACAAGATTTCCAGCTACGGTATTACTGGAAATGTTTTCTCAATCATTAAATCATCTCTCTATGATAGGGTCATAAGAGTAGTGGTTGATAGACAGAAATCAGAAGCCCACAGTATTAATGCTGGAGTCCCCCAGGGGTCCATCCTGGGGCCAACTCTCTTCCTGATCTACATCAATGATCTCCCTAAACACATACTTAAATCATTCGTTGACATCTATTCTGATGACACGACCATCTATGGCAACACATCAAAGGCCGTAAATGACAAAGTTCTCTCTAATTCTCTCTCCTCTGATCTTGAGCGCATGGTACAATGGGGGAAGAGGTGGCTGGTCACTTTTAATGCATCCAAACACAAGCATCTATCTTTACATCATCAACGCTCTGATCCCCACCTGTCATCAATTGAAATGGATAGCTCTCGTCTTGGGGAGGCTCCATGTTTTGACAAGCTTCTGGGTTTGACCTTTACTCCTGATCTGAAATGGAACACGTACATCAAATCTGTTGTCAGGGACGCTGGGAAAATGGTGGGATCCTTCTACCGCTCCAGAAGATATCTCACTACTGATGCAATTCTCTATCTGTATAAACGCCAAGTACGTCCAAGGACATAGTACCGCTGCCACATTTCGGAAGTAGCTGTTAAAAACAGCCTATCCTGCCTTGACAGAGTACAAAATAGACTTCGTGGCTTAGTGGGGGATGCCCTTTTCTCTTCCCTGCAACATCTCTCCCACAGAAGAGACGTTGCGAGCCTATCCTTGTTTTATCGTTATTTTCATGGCAAGTTCTCGTCTGAGCTCCAATCCCTCGTCCCCCCTCGCCAATCTTTCACGAGAAACACCCGTCTGGCTGAAACTTCTGTCAATAATTTTCCCCACTCTTTATCTGTGCCTAAATCCAAACGTAGATTCCATGAGCAAAGCTTCTTTCTTAGAACTGCACGCGAGTGGAACTCTCTGCCGCTTGCCTGTTTCCCACCTGCTACAACTTGGACGCCTTCAAGTCCAACATAAACAAACTCCTGACAAACCGCCCCCTTAAGTAAGACACTCTATCAAAACCCCCAATGCTAATGATTACTAAAATACTATCTCATTGATTACGTTACACACAATAACTCTTATCCCTGAGTGGCCTACGGGCCTTGATAAGTGATGACCCCCATGTACATATATATATATATATATATATATATATATATATATATATATGTACGAGCTTATTTCCTATGATATATACAACTATTTATTGCTACAAATTATAACACACATGCACACATATTATTGTGACTATCTATTTATAATTACCATTTAGTGGGTGTCTTCAATTTTCACCCCAAACAAGGCACAGTGCCACTTGGAAGTAGGCAGCTACTATCGGGGACATAAGTGGCAGAGATACTATGTAGTGAGATTGGCAGCAAGATGTGTGTTCACATCACATTTGAACTTCTGCATGTCAGTACAGTTGGAAAAGCAGAATCTCGAAAAGGAGTTCCAAACTCTAGCAGTTATGGGTAATTAACTATTGGAGTAGAATGCTTTCTTACACCTAGGCATCTCTACTGTGTAGGGGCGGGATTTAGCTGCATGTCAGGTTATTTATTTCATAGTAGATGATTAATTTTTCTTTCTATAAGGGGTCAATCAAATCTAACTTTTCTACAACTCAATGTAATACGACTGTTAGATGTTCCTTTACTTTATTTTTGTTGCAGAACATATCTCACCTGATTAAGAGCACGGGAGAATACTCTCCTCATCAAAAATAAAGGGTTCTGTGCAGAATTATGCGTTTAACGAAAAAGATTCCCGAGCTCGATCGACAAGACACTTGCAAAGGTAGGGGGTTAGGTCGATCGTAAGGTTGTGTAAAGCACGCAAGTTGAGAACAGTAGTCTGAATAATCCAAGAAATACGAATTATTCCTTCTAATCTGCAAAAATCTAAAAGATTTAATTAATTTGTTTCGAAATATATGAGGCCTGAAAATCTGTAATTTTGGATTTTTACAACTGTAATTATTAAGTACATGCAAAATGAATTCCAATGCCTAAAATGTATAAACATTTTGACCCCTCCCTTTTCTTAAAATTTCACTAAAAATCAGGAAATTAACCGATTTATATGACATGTTCAGTATTTATCAAATAATGATCACGAAGTATAATGGATACATTATTTTCATTCAGTTCTTACGGAAAACCTATAATTTTAGTTAAACAAAAATTTATTTACCGTAGTTATGTTTTTTAGTAATAACACAAATGCATGGATTTATTTTTGCTTTTTTATGAAAATAAAACATCGTAAATTATAATAATAAAAAAAATACAGGAACATCACGAAAAACCTAAGTCCATATTAATTAATTCGATATAACTCGAGGAAAAAATAATTTCTCGAACTTCCAATATTATCATTGAATTAAGCATTGTTTATTTAATATTTTTACATAGTTTTACAAAAACTTATAATTTCAACAAATATTTATACTTTGTTTTTAAATTATGGGCTTTGTCTAATTTTTATATGTAAAATTATAATATTTTTCTTGCTTGCATGAATGTGAATCTTTCAGCGTAACATAATTTTTACATAATTTTTAGAAATAAAAATAAAAGAAATAATTTAAAAACAGAAGCATAGAAAAATGATTGAATTAAAAAATGATAAAAAATGATACCGACGTTTAGGATAAGAATGTTCGTATGCACGTCTGGGGGGAAAAAGAAAACCAGCACCCCCACCCCTTTTAATTACATGACGTCATTTGCAGACAGCTTTTCGGTTTTTCAGATTTGAATCTTTCGTATAATCGATGTTTACAAAACTTCCGCTTTTGTAAAAACAGCGTTTTTTTAATTATTAAATTCAATATCTGAGTACGTTACCGTACTAATTATCTTTGAAATAGAATCAGAAAATAATATTTATCTTTCCAAAATTTTTTACTAGGAATTTATTTAACTTTCAAAATCTAGCTGAATTAGTTAGCTCGCTGTGAAAACATTTTTCATAATTTTTTTTCCGCGTGTACAAGTATATTGTTTTCCCCCCTTTGGAAAATTAACTTTAGTCTTTAATCTGTCATATACACTCCGAATAGAGTCGAACACCATTAAATAAGAATGATAAATCGTCTTTCAAAACTATGCTACCTTATATTTATTAAACCATTTTTTGTCTGTATCTAGTTCTATCTGGTTCGTAATAGCATCCAAGTTTCGAATAATGTAACCCACGGCCTTCTTCATTTGGATCTTGTCAATTATGGCAACGTCATCATTCCAAATTTTCACTTGTATATATCGAATTTGCAACTGAACTAATTATTTGATCAACGAGATTGGTTTCACTCTTAACAAAGTAGGACTGTTTATTAATATTACTTTTAGTTAAAATAGTTGTAATGAAATTTAGACATTCAACTTTTCACGTATATTAACGCATTAAAATATTGGTTCATGAGTGACTAATCTCAAATTACATAGAGGATGATTGAAAAGTTGCCTCCTATTTTGTAATTTATTACTGAAATATAAAACTAGGAATAACTAATGAGAAAGTCTATGCCATGAGAGTTTATGCAGAATGAAATATATCTGCCAAAATTTGACATGAGTTTTTCAAGGACCAGTGAACTGCATGAACTGATTTATAAGGTACTTTCTCTCTCCTTTTTACCAATTAGTAAACACTAATCAATGCTAAAACCTATTTAATGATTAGGGTTAGAAGATTGATAGATATCCAGATGAATATTTATCATCAATTAAAAAGAACATCTGACCAAGACAACAGCATTTTATCCCATCGTTAAATTGATTCATTGAATTTGAAGACTAAATATAAAATCACAGCTCTCGCCACATATCCGTATCTATTTCTAAATGAGCATCACAACTCTCGCCACATATCCGTATCTATTTCTAGTAAGAATTATATTTCAGTTTGGTTTGGTTGTTTTTGTTTTACGGCATATCAACCCTTTTCGGGTTATTTAATGCCGAATCCAAAGATTTGGAAGAAAATTTTTAATATAATATATTTGTTTTCAAGTCATTTTCTATTTAGCCCATAGTTGGGACCCTAACAGGTACTACCACTCCGGGTCAGAGTGGACCTGGGAGCAATGGTAATTAAAGGGTGGCTCCACACCCCTCAAAGCCCACAAGCTGAGGCCTCACCACTGGATATAGTTTAAGGTCATATCCAGGACCCCCATTGAGGGGCTTTTACCCTCTGCAGGGGGGCAGTCGGTGTATTCTAACGCCCCACCGACAGGGCCTTATATTTCAGTCATGCATTTCAAGCATAATGAGTTACTTCCCAGTCGCTCTGTAGAACAAAATAATTATCAGTACAAAGATAGATAGATAGAGAGAGAGAGAGAGAGAGAGAGAGAGAGAGAGAGAGAGAGAGAGAGTGAGAGAGAGAGAATGAGATAAATGATAGAAACAGAGGGGAGACTGACATACTAATTTTAGACTAGGCCATTTTTTAGTTTTTGATTTAACTGACTTTGCAAACTCACTTTATTTTTGCACATAATATCTAAGTGAGATCAATTGCTGACCTAACTGATTATATTTCTTTGTAGTATATTTAATCATGACTAGGGCTATGACAAGTAAATATTCTTATCAGTGTTTTGACTCTCGAGTAAATATCCGACACAGATAGACACAGTTAATCAATCGAGAACCACATTACTCTATCTAAAAGAATATACGATAAAAACTGATGTATACATCAGAGTTAAAACAATGAAATAATATTCTCTTGTCATAGACCTTATGACGACAAAGTGTAAATGCACCTAAAACTGCTACCTAAAACCTATGCATAAAATCGTATGCAAACTTACGATTGATCAGCCAAGCTCTTATAAGTATATTTTGACGTATCTACAAAAAACTTACGTCCTTTACATAAATGCGTCCGAAGGTGTTAACATTGTTAAAAAAGTTTTGCAGGACAGACAAAATGGCATAATATCTGAAGGCAGTCGGCAAGAGACTCTTACATATATATCGTTGGACGTTATTGGAAAAGAGGGAAATTAAACAAAGCTTTTATGGTCATTCTATCGTGACTTACGCCCGGATGCACCATGAAATGTTGAGCATCACACAAAGAGGTAATATATCAACTTTGTTTTTCCCCTGTAACCGGAGAAGAAATGTCAAGAAGTGAAAGTCGAGAACATATAATAGCTTTTCACTTTGCTAAAAGCTGGCACTAATAAGTTTATATTTTGAGTGCCCTTGAAATCATTGAGGAGGTATTATTATTGCGGATCAAGGCGAAATACACACACACACATATATGTATAATGTTTTGAAAATATATTTATAGGCATGAAGCTATAGAAAAGTTTCCGCATTTTATCGCCGCAGGGAATCGCAAGGCTAAAATGCATGAGATTCCTGTTACCAAGACTTTATGTAAACACGCGGTTTTACATTTAGCTAGTTAACCAATGAGGTTGTTTTATTCTCTCCATGGACTGTTTAGATAAGCCAATGGCAAGGACTCACTCAAATAAAGGTTTGGTCGAGTTTTATTTCCTGCTTTTTTTAATTTTTAATTTACCCATCCTTAAAAATACGCACACACACATACACACATATATATGCATATATCTATCTCTCTCTCTATCTCTGTCTCGCTCTCTCTGTCTCTCTCTCTCTTTCTCTCTCTCTATATATATTTAAATAAGGGAGTAGTCACCAACAATGTGTATTTTTTTAACATTATTTTATTATTCCGTGTCTTGGTTTTTCATTGAGAATTATGTTTGAATCATTGTAATAATGTTTTTTTACGCGCGTTTCAGACGTTCTGTGAAGCGTCCTCGTCAGAAATTATTTTCATATATATATATATATATATATATATATATATATATATATATATATATATATATATATAATTTGCTGGTTTTCTTCCTGTCCTATGCTGAGAAGAATATCATGAATAGCATTCTTTGAGCCTCCGCGGAAAAAGAACCTTGAAAATTATTTTTGAAGTATTTAGTCGGACAATAAATTTATTTGTAAATATTTTA
>NC_136495.1:29622382-29819882 GCF_053919585.1 Euprymna scolopes | reverse complement strand
ACAAAGTACTACAAACACAATCTGAAAACAGAAACGACCCCGACTTCATTGAAAAAAAAAACGCAACTGTCTTTGCGGAATTAATACAGTGTTTAGATTACCGAAGTCTATCACTGGTAATGAGAGAAATCTTGAACGACGGCTGCAAAGCATTAAACATATTGAGAGAACATTATTTATCGAAAAGAAAACCCAAAATTATTTCTTTATACACTGAACTGACCTCTCTAAAACGAATGGAAGCCGAAACTATTACTGATTATATTATAAGAAAATTCTTTAAAAATGTCTGGTGAAGTTATAAGTGACAGTCTGTTAATTTCCATGATCCTTAAGGGATTACCGAGTGATTTCAAGCCATTTACCACCGTGATAACCCAGAAAGAAAAACCCATGACTTTTAGCCAATTCAAGGTAGCACTCAGAAGTTACGAAGAAACTGCAAAAATGATCACAGAAAAAAAAAAAAGAATCCACAAATATCATGAAATTTAAAAATACACACATAAAAACACCAAAATCAAATTATACCCATGCCAGGAATAAAAAACGCAACTTTGCCAAAAGCAGGTTTTTTCCTAAGAAAAGTACAAAAATTATTTGCTATAATTGTGGACGACCTAATCACAAGAATTTCCAATGTAGATACAGGACTCAAAATGGCGACTACATTAAAAATGTAGAGAGCTCTGTTAGCGAACATACATTTTTATTTTCGTGTACATTTGATGCTTCAAGAAACAATAATAATTTTCTTGTCGGTTGTGGGGCCACGGCACATGTGACTACAAAGGAATCTGATTTTATCAATTTTGATCCCAACTTTAAGCCACAAACTCATTTTGTAGAACTAGCTGACGGGAGTCGAGTCAATGATATCGTTTTGAAAAGAGGCAATGCGAAAATCTCGCTAAAGAACAATAAAGGTGAACTGTGTTTCTTTATTCTAGAAAACGCTCTTCTAATCCCAAAACTTAAACAAAATATATTTTCTGTACAAGCTGCCACAAAACAAGGTGCAAATATAAACTTTAGCCCCAATAAATCCAAACGGGTATACCCGAATGGAACTGTATTCGACATTAAAGAAAATGGAAGACTGTATTATTTAAATAGCGTAGTCCCATCAAAAACCGCCCGCCATGATCTACAGACATGGCATAAAATTCTTGGACACTGCAATATTTCTGATATCAAAAAGTTGCTGACTGTAGTTGATGGAATGCAAATACAAACAGAAAAAAACTTTCAACTGCGACGTCTGTACGCAAGGGAAAATGACAAACTATCAAAACAAGATACCAGACAAAAAGGCCAAAAAATCCTATCGATGGTGCATTGTGACTTGAACGGTCCCGTAGAACCGATGGCCAGAGAACATTATAGATATGTGTTGAATTTCGTAGATGACCATTCAGGTTTAATAATGGTTTACTTTTTAAAGAACAAATCTGATACCCTGCTAGCAACTAAGAAATATCTAGCCGACATGGCCCCCTACGGTGAAATCAAGTGTATTCGCTCTGACAACGGTACGGGATTCACCAATAAAGACTTTGAACTTTTACTAATTAACCATCATATCAGGCATGAAACATCAGCTCCTAGATCGCCACACCAAAACAGGAGTGCTGAATGTGCGTGGCGGACACTTTTTGAAATGGCAAGATGCCTACTCATTGAAACTCCCTAAAATCCTCTGGACGTATGCACTTATGGCGGCAGCCTATATACGCAACAGGTACTTTAACAAAACACTATCTAAAACTCCATATGAATCTTTCTGCGGTAAAAAACAAATTTAAGCAGAATGCATATATTTGGTTCAACTTGCTTCGCATATATAGAGAAAAAGAGTAAATTGAATAGTAAAGCCGACAGAGGTATATTTCTTGGATACGATAAAAACAGTCCAGCCAATTTTATATTTTTTCCCGAAAAAAATAAAATAAAAAGAATCCGGTGTGTAAAATTCACAGACACGTTTAATTTTACAGACGAAACCCCGTCACATGAAGAGGATGAAATTGTATTACCTCAAATAATTAGAACAAACGAAAACAATAAAAATGACGGAGACGAGAGTGTCGATGATGATGATGATGATGATGATGATGATGATGATGATGATGATGATGCTGATGCTGCTGCTGCTGCTGATGATGATGATGATAAAATCGAAAGATATCCCAACAGAAATAGAAGACGACCCGATTTTTTTGTGGTCGACAATATAAAGGATTATCTTATCGACTATTGATATTCAATGGAAAATGCGCCAAAAAGCTTCAACGAAGCAATTAATTCTGAACATTGTAATGAATGGAAAATTGCCACGAAAAAAGAAATAGTTGCCTTAACCGAAAATGATACCTATACGGTAGTGCCTCTTCCAAGAGATAATCATGTTATTTCTACCAGATGGGTCTTTACAAAAAAGAGTACAGCATCAGGCGTAGAACAGTACAAAACAAGATTTGTTGCTAGGGAGTGCTCTCAGATTTACGGTAAAGAATACTTTTCTACGTTTTCACCGACCACAAACCTAACGACAATCAGAATTTTACTGCAAGTCGCATCACAATATGACCTAAAAATCCATCAAATGGACGTAAAAATGTTTATTTGAATGCCCGATAGACTGTGAAATTTATATTACCCCTCTAGAGGGATTTATAATAAAAAATAAAAATAGCGTGTGGCGACTTAACAAGTCATTATATGGTCTAAAGCAGAGTGCTCAGTGTTGGAACACAGTATTCCATGATTATATTATTAAACAACAATTTAGACAATGCGCTGTAGACCCCTGTTTATATACCCAACGCAAAGACGATAAACTACTGATTTTGGTTTTGTGGGTCGATGATATTTAATCGCATCAAATTGTGACATAATGTTAACTGGTGTTAAGAACAAATTAAGTAAAAGATTCAAAATGACCGATCTTGGCAAAATATCCTGGTTTCTTGGGATAGAATTTACTCAAAGCAAAGGACTTGTTACGATGACTCAATCGAGATACATCGACAAAATACTATTAAAATTTGGAATGGGAGAGTGCAAGAAACGCTCTACACCGGTCGAAAATCATATTAATAAAAATATACAAACATAATCTGAAATAATAAATGACACACAATATCGCGAAATTATAAGTAGTCTTATATATTTAATGACTGCAGCCAGGCCCGACATATGCTATACAGTAACAAAACTGTCACAAAATTATCACGACCGACAATGAAGGATTTAAACAGGGCTAAACAAGTCCTACGTTATTTAAAAGGAACTAAAGAACAGAAGTTAGTATTTAGAAAATCAAGAAATCCCCTAAAATTAGAAGGTTTTTCGGATTCAGACTGGGCAAACAACGAAGATCGCAAGAGTGTACCTGGATATTGTTTCAGACTCTCAGAAAATGGGCCTATTATTTCATGGAAATCTAAAAAGCAAGAGATTGTATCTCTCTCTACGTGTGAAGCAGAATTTATCGCGATCACACACACGACCCAGAAAGCACTCTACCTTAATAATATCCTGAAGACTATTTTGGAGCCAGAATTGATTACAAGCCCCGTAGTAATTAATTGTGATAATCAAGCCAGTATAGTCTTAGCACAGAACACGATAATCAACCAAAGATCTAAGCATATAGATATAAAATACCATTTCATAAAAAAACGAGAGAAAAAGGTATCCATTATGTTTAATTACATATCATCAGAACAAAATATCGCTGATGTATTTACAAAACCGGCCACAAGGATAAAGCTACAACGTTTTTTCTTAAAACTTGTTGAGGAATTCGACTGAATAATTTTATTTTTCTTTCACTGCCCTGTATGCATATAGATTTCTATATATTAAAAATACAGACCAGCGAAGTTCCACTTATGAGAAGGCTCTTACTTTTTTGCATGAATATCAGCGGAAAACACAAGGGGTAATGCTCAGATTATATAGATTTCTATATATATATATATAAAAAAGTCCTGGACAAGACGTTAAACTGTATCCATTTTATTTGTGTTAACACTTTAACCTACTAATGCGTAACTAATACTTTTACTTAAAAAAAAAAATCTTTGTAATTTTCTTTTTGTCAAAAAGGAAAATTACAAAGATTTTATTTTGAACACAATTAAAAATGGCGTCTTTTTAAATGCTAAAATTCTAAGATCCAAATGATTTCTAATTTTTGTTATGTCTAAGTGAATATAAAAATATATATTTATTTTTGAGCAGAACAAACACAAGGGACTTCCCCATTATAAAACATAGGGAGGATGTTGCAATATTTTGGTGTTTTAATGGGGTAGTTATTTGAATGCTGCCCACCTCAGCATTATGTGGCACAAGGCCGGAAAGTGGTAACCCCGCAGGCTCCCTTAAAGGAGGGGCACTCCTGCAATTTTAAAAATTGCCTTAGTAACCCCGTCGGCATTCCCCGGTCGGGGCGCCTCAGTCAGCAAGCAATAAACTTGCCCCACCAGAAAGCCCGGTGGCAAGGCCTGGGAGGGTGGACCTCCTAGGTATTACCCAGGCGGTGTACCTCAGTCCAACAGGTGCTGGGCCGGTTCCCGGCCCCTCATCTGTTGGGCTGAGTGTCAAGTGACGAATCCTTGACTTGTACTACACTTTATCCATGCAGCCGAAACCGCTAGGAGACATCCCATCACAACAGAGTGGTAATGCGGTAGTTATTTGAATGCTGCCCACCTCAGCATTATTTGGCACAAGGGCTGGAAAGTGGGAACCCCGCAGGCTCCCCTAAAGGACGGGAACTCCTGCAATTTTAAAAATTGCCTGAGTAACCTCGTCGGCATTCCCCGGTCGGGGCGCCTCAGGCAGCAAGCAATAAACTTGCCCCACTGGAAAGCCCGGTGGCAAGGCCTGGGAGGGTGGACCTCCTAGGTATTACCCAGGCGGCGTACCTCAGTCCAACAGGTGCTGGGCCTGTTTCTTGCCCCTCATCTGTTGGGCTTACTGTCAAGTGACGAATCCTTGACATGTACTACCCACTACACTACACAACATCCCATCAAAACAGAGTGGTAATGGGGTATGATCGCACACAGTCGGACGATTCTATTTATAAACGATGCTGTTAAGAACTGACGAATCAAATTAATTCGCGTTCTGCTACCAACCAATCAGAAACCAGAATTGCTTCATAAATATTAAACCTTTTCTGGAGCAATTTCACATGTTCTTTTCCCGGGTTTCGACACGGTAAGAATATATTGTTCTGTGGAACTGTCTACTACAAACAAGTCACCTCCCAGGACTTGTGTGTAACAGCGAACCATCTGAAACTGTTCTGAAACTAAAAATGGCTTACACTTCTATAAAAATACTAGTCAATGGGTATTTCCATTCCTCATTGTTCCGAATTCATCCATATTTTAAGCAAGCATTCAAAAAGCCGCGACCTCAGATGTTATTCACAGTTGAAATAAAGGGAGAAAAATGTGTTCTTTTCTTCTAGTTTACATCTTCGGTGGCTTTAAGCGCCAGAATTAATGTCTCTTTCTACTGCGTGCTGTAAAAAAAGTCAGTAAATATGGGACACCGTAGGTGAAAAATGATCCCATTTCACTTATCAGTTTTTGCCGTTAAAAAAAACTACCGACTTTTTATTTTTTTTTAATTCTCTTAAATACATGAGTTTTGGAGTCAATATATTACATTTCTTCTTTATGGGGTGATTTTTTTAAATACCTAAAAGAAAAAAAAAATTGACTGAAATATAAAAAAAGTGTCGTTATTGTACGGAATTTTCTGAACAAGATTATAAGGTTTCACTTAAAAAATGCAAAGAAATCAACGTCGTTTTATAAAAAAAAAAAAGTTTTAAACTTTGGACTTTACAGGTAAATTTGCAAATAACTGTTTTTTTTGTTGTTGCTTTTAATCAGCTTATTTTATTTATTGATCTTTCATCTTCAATTTGTGATATATAAATTCGGGGTGAGAAAATTATTTTCATTTAAATAGACCTTTTAAAATGGGGGGATTAAAAAACGCTTGTCTATAATATTATATTTGGTTTATTAGAAAAGAGCATAAAATTGCACATTTAACCTGAAAATATCTTTAAAAAAATGAACCAATAGAAAAATTTTCATAGATTTTTAAATTTTTAAAATTGAAAAAAATTAACTCGTAAAATTCAATTGATTTCATTACGTAAAAGAAATGGCTGCATGAAGGCGCACAGGCACTTTTTAAACACTGTTTTTTTAAATAAAAATACTATTTCTATTATGTTTTAAACAACTTTAATATTATATTTTGGAAGTATATTCCATAAAGAAAATACACAACTCACTTTTAAAAGAGAAATTACGATTTTTAAAATATTTTATTCGCAGTTTTTTTGTTATGGGTGTCAAAAATTCCCCCAAAATTCTGATACACCTAGTGATACAGTTATGTATGAAAGTCATATACAAATGAGTTGTAACGCTATGTAATATAATAATCAGAAAATAAAGTGGAAGAGACTAGTAAAGCTTAACAGTAATGTGTCTTCGATTTAAAATACGGTGTTATTAAGACTAGAATATAATTTTTTCAAGATGTAAATCCTTTACGCATGCAAAACATAGTAGGGATATTCTCTTCTCCTCTCTTACAGTTCATCTTTCACAGAAGAAACGTTGCTAGGTTTTCTCTACCCTACTGTCATTTTAATGGTAAGTCCACTATTGCGCAAAAATCTATGGTTTTTCATATAAAACAATAAAAACGATTAACCGGCAAGCGACCACCATTGCGAATCACTTCCCTTCTTTCCTTTCTCTGTACATCTAGAGTAAAACATCTATAGATGTGTGACACAGTCGTAAATATTTAAGGATCCCACACTTTGTAGGCTCCATCGCAAGGAGCATATGAAAGGAAGGGGAAAGAAATTCAACTCGTTGTTCCAGGTTTGAATAAAATATTTTTATTCCCCCTTCCTTGGCAAAGCGTCACTTCTCGTCTCAGCTATGACGCCATCCAAGTATCTCTTACGTGATCCACGGTATGCGCAGACGTTCTTCTTTTATAATCTTTTTTGCTTCTTCCTAGTCGTAACGTAACCCTGCACACAACTCGATCATTTGGATACAGATGTCATAGGCGCACACAAGCTCTAGTACAAATGGATCTTCTTTCACAGAATATTTAACCTGCGGCATACAATAACATGGCAATTATTTCCTTTCTACTACAACATAGTGGTTTCAAATCAAATGTCAACAACTATTTGTAGAACAACTCCTACTCTTTTCACCCATATAATCAAATGTTTACTCAAATTTACCCCAAACAAGATCATCATCATCATCAGCATGCACTCTGTCAATCTTGACGATGACTAGTTGGGGTCTTAGTACTTTATCCCTCGGTGTTGGCGTAGTCTTACTCCATCACCACAGGACTTTCCATCTTGATTCCAAAATTGCTTGCGCAGTTTAGGTGCAGTATCTGCTGTGCATCAGATAGGCACCCTCTGATTCCCCAATGCTCATGTCCAGTGGAGCGAACCCGCGACGACTGGCAGCAGAGAGGGCCGCAGCGTCTGTTCGAAAGTAATCTCAGTGAGGTAAAGAGTCACCCTATCGTATCGGCTACTACGCCTTTTTTTCTGGGTGAGGTTATATAGCATTTTAAGGAAAACTGCAAACAACAGTAGGATTTGAAGTCAGAGTTCCCATCTCTAAGCCCATTGTTGTGATAAGGCACACAAGGCAGTGGTGTTTGATTTTGGCGTTGGTTTCCCTAGTCTTCACCCTAGCAAGGGCACAGTTGCTATTGGTTGGTAGTTTACCTGGACATGTCCACACATCGGTGGGCCATAACGCACTACCTCTGGAGTCCCCATACTACTCTGAGATCTCTTACAAGTTTAACCTGGGGTCGCAGGGCACCCAGTTACGGTGGTTGGCCAACGTGAAGGCACTGTAGGAGTCTTGATGATGGAGAGGCTATGTACTAGCAGGGAAGACATGCATAGCTGCTCCCTTTTAACCACGAGGTTAGCCAGTGGTGTTTACTGGAAGCGAGAAGGCATGCAGGCGTGAACTTAACACTAACTTATACCTAACACACTAGCCGCATCATATCCGCCTGCCGGATTTACGAATGCAAACGCACACACAAAACAAAATGCACTGCGATTGAAACATAAGGAACTACTGTTAATTAAGACTTATGTATACAGGTAGACTCTAAGTAGGAAAGTTAGCAGCGAGATATCTGTCCACATTACATTTAAACTTCGGCATGCTAGTACACTAGGAAAATCAAAAAACAGAGCGGGAACATCAAACTTAACAATTCTAGGAAATAAACTATTCATTCGTTGGAGCATATCCCATTAAAGTATTAGTAAAACAATTGAAGGGATGCAACATTGCAGCCATGGGACAGTGTATCAGCTTTTTAAACCGTGCAGGATACATACAAAGAGAGCAGCATGTTTATTCAGTTATCCGCATGTAGTAACAATATTCCATAAATTTTTGAAAGATTTATTTATTAGTAAAGTTGTTCTGTATTCACTTAATAATCTCGAGTAGGCATTGATAAGCAGTTACTCGCTAATACATAAAGAAAATCTTATTACTTTTTATTCCGGGGTGATTTTGGACCTTTGCCAACTGTCACTCAGTATATAAAAATATGCGTTTGATTTTAAAATCATACATTTTTTATGTTAATATTAATATGAAATGTTATTTATTTTAATTCTTATTCCTTTTTCTAAGTAACTCACCCCAGACAATGCAAGAAGTGTCTTTATATAAGGAGCAAAAAATACTTCAAAGTCAAAATATACCCCGCCGTTACTGCTAGATAGAAATATTCTGATGCAGAAAATAACAATTCTGTTTCCTTTGCCAGAGACATCGTTCTTGGAATGAGCAGATAAAAAGAAATTGTTAAAAATAAGTCTTTCCTAACTACCCTTCCGTCTCTTTTTCATTCCTTCTCCCTTGTGTTTTCTCCCGGCCTTTTTATAACTTTCCACGTTCTATGTAGCCTATGTTTTAAACCAACGTCGAGTTAAAATAATTACTTCCTTCCCCCCAGATAAAACTCACCAAACGGTCTCTAATAAACAATACATTTCTCTTTTCTTTCGATTTTTATAACTTCACGTGTATTTAACTCCGGATTTGTTAATGGGAACATCGATTTTTAGTCGCTGTGCGGAGCATGTACAATCAATTTTTTCTCTGTCACTTCCGCTAGAGATGCATCTCGGCGGCCATGACACTTTTCCTTCACCCGGTGAATCTTCGTTTGGACAAACAGACGAAGTAATAAAAATGGCGGACGTGATGGCCTCAAGTGTCTGTCCAGCTAATTGCACCTTCTCTCTCTCTCTCTAATATCCTCTGTGGACTAAGCAAGGCTATTAATCGAACGCTTGATTAGCCCCTTCAACTCGGGTCGGCCATAAACATTACTTTTCGGCTCTTCTCAGGAAATGTCAGTAAGGTTACCCGACGTTTCCTGGCTCTAAATTGTCTGCTCATATTCTAAGGAAACACTTGCTATATTTCTTATAATTATTTTATTTTTTGATGTTCTGGGAGCATAATGTTTAAAAGGTGAAAATGTATTAAGTGCCTTTCGCCGTTTGCGTCTGAGACAGGTCAAATTGATAACTATTAACATGAAAATGACATCACTCATTTATATAATGGCTTTACATCAAACACTAATTTATCTTGGTAAATGTTTTCTATAATATAAATCTCACCTGTCTGTTTGAATGTATGTATGTAGGCATGTATGCATGTATGCACGTATGTATGTATGCATTAAACTGGTCTGCAGTTTAATTTGTTGCTGGCTATCTTGCTCTTGCTTGTTGCTGGATCTCAACATTTTGAACCAAGAGAGAGACTTAGCTGTCGTACAAGGCTGAGACTCTGTAACATCATATTTGTATAGATACTCCCTTGGACATTTGGGCTCATGGATTTTAAATGTCTGAGGGAGTGGCATTCGTCTGACAAGACGTTGCAATCATCATCATGTATGTATGTATGTATGTAGGCATGTATGTATGTATGTATGTATGTATGTATGTAGGTATGTTTTCCTAAATCTCTCGACAGATACAATAGATGTAAACGAGCGTGGTATGGTTTGGAAGCTCAATCCTCCGGACGAAAAATATCGAAAAATTGGCTAAACATATTAATTACAACACCCTCAGCAGGACACTTAACCGATATTTTCGAAAGCCACATCCTCTTTTCGATTGACTAGCCTTAATTTAAACATTCGTCACTTCCGGTTTGGCGATGGGCGCAACAGCAAAGACGTCATGTTTTTTCCATGTTCTTATACTCCTTCGTGGCACGGGTTTGAACCTGTTGACCTACTACAATATTTTTAGGTTCAAAATTCACCCCCAAACACCCGTGCAAAGCCGGACACCCAGATTAGTAGCATATAAAGTTCAGTTTATATATATATATATATATATATATATATATATATATATATATATATATATATACACACACACACACACACACACACACACATATATATATATATATATATATATATATATATATATATAGTCTAAAGAATCTTTGAATAAAAAATGCAAAAATAAAAATAAAGAATGCAGTTTAAATTCTCGGATGGAAAAAAATATATTAACTTTAACCTATCGCAGACTTAGCACCTACATAATCCGACTTTTAAAATGTTTATAATAACCAAACAGAATTAATTTATATAAGGAAAAAAAGCCTTTACTAAAATTGTTAAATTGAAATAGACTTAGCATTTTCATAAGCCGATTTCGCAAAAGTCTTCAATTTTAAAACAGAGTTTAACTACATGAGGATGAGAAGAGAAAACGTAAACTAAAATTTTGTAAATAGAAAACGTGTATATATATATATATATATATATATATATATATATATATATATATATATATATATATATAAAGAATTACAGTTAAGTTTACCAAAATGATCCACGATCGCTAAACTAAAGTAAATTATAAATATTAAAAAAATAATATTTCTAAAGTAATCTCAAGCAGATGTAAAAGCTCGATAAAACCAATTAGGAGATAGAGCTTATAATAAGAACAAGTAGTTAATAAAACCTATTAAACACTTTGAAAAAGATTTAAAACATATTTAATTTTAAAAATGAAACACTAAACAAATGGATATTCTTTAATACGCGGAGTTTCGAAGAAATACTTTCCTTCTCATCACAGGGTAGGATTTAGCAAAATACGGGATCGGACTTTGCTTGCAAAAACATTTAATGCAACTACAAGAAGTAATAGATCTTACTTGATAATAAAAAGTGAAGCAGGGGGAATAGGGTGAATAAAAAAAGTGATTTCACGTGAATGGATAGTCTGGTGAAGGGTAAACTTCTCAATGACGTTAAAATCCAAAGATGCAGAATCCAAGAAAGTTAGTAAAAATTCCATTCGCACAAGTAAAATCCAAGGGAATCGCGTAATTGGAAGATGGGCTAAAGTAATGCAAAAGGTAGAAATCCATTGAAATAATTCACAAAATGATACAAGGATATGGGAAAGAATTCCTATATATTATTAAAAGAAAGATAAAATGTGCGTAAAAAAAAGAATATATATCTGAAATGTTAAATTAATAGCTATGTAATTTCAAATTTATCGTAATTGAATTTGGACTTATGTTTGCAGAACAGATCAGTTCGTTTTTAGAATTTATTATATTGCTACTTTGAGGGGAGGTAATTATATTTATAGCTTCGGTTGTGCAGAGGGGACATGACTTAGAGCCTGGAGTATAAGACTTAACCGTTTTTTGGATGCCCCATTTTATTGAGAAATGGGGTATTATTAGAATTAAGTTTTTTAATTAACATGTTTAGAGAAGTTAATAATAATTTCAGTTGACCTCTTTTTTGCTTTACATTTTTGGTGCCTTTAACGTTATTTTGTCTGGGTCATTTTGGCATTGGTTTTTCTATTTTAAAATTATTCCAATCACAATTCAACTTTTTCTGCCTCCCGTCTTTTTCTTTCTTCTTCACCCATTTTCCTGAATTCAATCTTGCCTCGACTGCCGAGCTGTATATTTGATCCATTTCTTTTTACGCACATTTTATCTTTCTTTTAATAATACATTGGATTTCTTCCCAATTTCCCTGTACCTATTTGTGAATTATTCCACGGATTTCCGCCTTTTGGATTATTTTGGATCATCTTCCAATTATGCGGTTCCCTTGGATTTTACTTGTGCGAATGGAAATTTAACTAACTTTCTTGGATTCTGCATCTTTGGATTTTACAGTCATTGGAATTTTTACCCTTCATCAGACTATTCATTCGCGTGAAATCACTTTTTTTATTCACCCTATTCCATCTGCCTCACTTTTTATTATCAAGTAAGATCTATTACTTACTTGTAGTTTCATTTAATACTTTGCAAGCAAAATCCGATCCTGCATTTTGCTAAATCCTACCCCCTGATGAGAAGGAAAGTATTTCTTCGAAACTTTACGGATCAAGGTCTATCCATTTATTTAGTATTTCCTTTTTAAAATTAAATATGTTTTTAACTCTTTTTCAAAGTGTTTTTAACAGTTTTATTATGTACTTGTTCTTTATATATATATATATATATATATATATATATATATATATATATGTTATAAGTATTCAAGAGAGAAATTCCGTTGCCTCCGTTCAGTATTGAAAGACAAAGATTACCCATTGTAGCAGCAACTGCGCGTGCAATTTTAAGGCAAGGTTGCGCAATCGCCCACCACACCTCTCCTGAATCGGCACTGTTTTAGTCCAGTGGCAAGGAAAATTCCAGGACGACTGGAAACAATGCCGAGAGCACATACAACACCTGGAAGTTCCAAATGGTCATCCATTGAGAACTGACTTTTCGTTTCTTAAATGGAATAGGGTTATACATTTCATTGCATCAAAAATATATTTTCAATTATTTGTACTGGTGTTTTATTTTCTTAATTTCATTTACTCAGGGAAAGTATCACAACAAGGCGAAACGTTGAGGAACATATAACTTGCTTTGTGAGTCTTTATCCCTCTATTTCATCGGAATACTAATTCCATTATTCTCATCATATATATATATATATATATATATATATATACATATTATTCTCATCTTATATATATATATATATATATATATACATATATATATATCTATATATATATGTATATATATATATATATATATATATATATATATATATACTAGTTGTATATACCTGGCATTGGAAGGGCGAACCATATTGCCAGGTGAAGAGTTTAGTCACATATACTGAATAACCTTATCGTTACGCTTCTCTTCAAAGTGAACCACATGCTGGATTTATTGAAGTAAAACACATCAATCCGAAAAAAACGTGATTAACCTATAAGAAATTCCAGATGTTAAGGTGTCAAAATATTGAAACTTAAAGTACTCATCTACGCATGTACGAATATACATTTATGCGTCTGACTGTGTTAATTTTTAAACAAAAACAATCTGTATTTAAGCCATATGTAACTATGTATATACCGCTAGAGAGCAAGTGTTTGAATTCGATTCTAGGTGCTTGCATTTATGTTACATTTTTGTAGCTTTTGAAATCACTACCATATATTAGGTACAATATAATAGCCCATAGCGTAATAACTACGACATTTCCATAACTTATAATTAATTCATCATATTTTCAAATCGTGCAGAGTGCTAGTATATATATATATATATATATATATATATATATATATATATATATATATATATATATACTATAATAATTAAATACCTACAGACACTAGTGTTTTATCCTTTTGAGAATTTTCAGTGCAAAGTGTCACGATTAACACCAGTCGACAGCTTCGAATTCGGCAACACGAGACATCTCTAGCTCGATTAGCAAAAACCGTATCCAATCGGCTACCATTAACTGCGAGAAATAACGTGAATTTGGTTTTTAACGTAAATCACAGAGATCTAATGGTTATACCATGATCTATGCATAAGAACTAAATTGATCGACTTAATTCAACTGAAAGTGCTCAACGATAAGAAAGGAGTTTCTTAAAGGGGCTGGCATAATCATTTACTATAATAATTACATACCTACAGACACTAGTGTTTCTTCCTTTTGGGACTCCTCAGTGCAGAGAGTCACGATTAACACCAATCGGCAGATTCGAACCCAACAACACGAGCTATCTCTAGCTCGATTAGCAAAGATCGTATCTAATCGGCTACCATTTACCTCGAGAAATAACGTTGAATTTAAACATTTTATTTTTAAATGTTTTAAAGGTCAGTCAGATTGATCTAATCGTTATACGATGATCTATACATAAGAGCTAAATTGACCGACTTAATTAAACTGAAAGTGCTCAACGATAAGAAACGAGTTTCTTAAATGGGCTGACATAATAATTTACTCTAATAATTAGATAATAATTTAATACCTACAGACACTAGTGTTTCATCCTTTCCGATGATATATATATATATATATATATATTAATACATATTTATATATATATGTGTGTGTGTGTAATAAAATGAATATAGCAAAGAATATAGCTTGAGAAAGGATAACTAATCAAGATAGAGGAAGCTTAACAATGATCAATTAAATATATTTGATAATAGATAAGAGGTAAGAGTTATATATAACTTTATTATATTATCAGGTCAATAATAAACAAATAAGAAGGAAAAAGCTATTTAGACCATGTTATTGCAAAGCTAAATGTTTCAGATTAGAAGAGAAAAAAAGACTAGCATTATGAAAAATATACAATATGTGTAAATTTAATAATATATTTGGAAACATTAACAAAAACACATTAAGATATAATCAGAAAGAAATTATTAAGGCTTCATGAATAGGAAAGGGTAAATTTGAACAATAATAATATTTATAAATAGAAACAGAAAAGAAAAAAGAAAACTATGGAGAAGAAGTAAACAAAATATTTAAAAACAAGCCCTATAATTAAACAAGGACAATTTTCCCTATCTAGGGTTGAGCATTTTGAACGACCTCTCACAAACGTATAATGCGTAATAAGGGGTTGAGCACATTGAACAGCATCTCACAAACGTATAATGCGTAATAAGGGGTTGAGCACATTGAACAGCCTCTCACAAACGTATAATGCGTAATAAGGGGTTGAGCACATTGAACAGCCTCTCACAAACGTATAATGTAATGACGTTTGTCTGAACAATGGAGTTTTGCCGTTTGGACAATGTTTGATCATTGTAATTTCACATGCACATCCGAATAGGGTAACGGTTAGAAGCGCCGACTATCGCCTATGCAGCCGAGTTTCAATCCTAGCTTGATGTAGTTGTTAGACTAGTCGCACCGAAGAGTTGTGGTACAGCTAAATAGTTGGTTTGTGGAGGAGTATGTATATAAATATCTGTAAGTTTCAATCTCTCTCTTTATATATATATATATATATATATATATATATGTGTGTGTGTGTGTGTGTGTGTGTGTGTGTGTGTGTGTGTGTGCTTATACACAAATATTCATATATACAGTACATATCAGTTGTGAAAATTCCAAAGCCAAACATATATTTACGCAATTTTATACATAAAACTCGTACATTTATAAATCTATACATATATACACTCTTGCTTTCGTATGTATGTGTTTATTTAAGTGGTGGGAAAACACCAACTTACTCATCAGAAAATTTTATATGTTCCTCGGAAAAAAATACAAAAACAAAAACAGTCGGACTTTTTTACTTGGATTAAAGATTATAAAAGTTTTTTAACAGAAATGAAAATTATTAAAAGCCATACGATTCATAGAAATACATATTAATTTTAAATATATTTGTACACTCCTGGAAAGAAAGTCATTTTCAAAAAAACTAATGCAAAAACTATGAGTGATAAGTCTATATTTTAGTTAGTTCCAAGCGAACGCACATTAACTTACTAATACATGGTAAGCCTCCCATGTATTATATGCTTTCCAATTTCGAAGGATAAAGTAGAAGAACTAACTAAATTTGCTTATAGTTGTATCTCCACAGAAAATATCGCATATAGATTATGATGTATAGGGTTGAACAGGCTAATAACCCCTGGTTTAGGAGATTGCCTTTTACGCACACACACTCACACACACATACACACACGCACATATATATATATATGTGTGTATGTGTATAGTAAGTTATAAAATGTATATTGCGATTAAGCTACACTGAATATTCCGCGTTTCATCTACTTTAGGATTCTTCAGGCTTACGTATTGAGCACTTTTGAAGTAAATACTTAAAGCTTACGCATGAATCTATACTTTCGTATATTAATTTTATGTGAGTAAATTAAGTAGTTTTATATATATATATATATATATATATATATATATATATATATATATATATATATATATACAAGTTAGAAAAGCATTTTATCCAAGGCATGAAAATTGCTAAACTAAATGTTTTTACTGTCGTCTTTAAAAATAAAGGTACAAGATTCAATTTGAAATTTATTCATCTTCAAAGTGCACTTTTATAAATTTTACAAAGTAAGGTATAAAAATGTAAAACCTTATTTTGTAAAATGTATAAAAGTACACTTTGAAAATAAATACATTTCAAATTGAATTTTGTACCTTTATTTTTAAAGCCTATAGTAAAAACATTTTGTTTAGCACTTTTCTTGCCTTGGATGAAAATCTTTTCTGACTTGTATCGTATCTTTTTAAGATTATATTTTATTTAATTTATTAATTTAGATTTTAAAAAGATCAATGTGGTTTTGCATGTATTTATAAAAACTCTCATACTCTCTATTTCAGTTTGTATTTCTCCTCACACCACAACTCATTTTTGAAACCTCCTCTTTGTATTATTACAGGTCTGAATATTCTCTCTGTTTCAGTTTGTATTTCTCCTTACACCACAACTCTTTTTTGCAACTTCCTCTTTGTCATACATGTTTGAATAATGAGAAAGTCTTAATTTTTTTAACAAAAACTTTAAAATAACTTTTTAGATTAAATTTTTTAAACTTCTTTCAGAATAGAAAATCTTTACAATTTAATAAGGAACATATTTCATATAGGTTTAATTATAAAAGAATTCAGATTCAGTAGATAACGAGAAAAATAAAGATGAAAATTTTCTAAAGGACTGTAAAACTGGTTACGCTTACGAGTAGTGCTCGCCAGTGAAAGTCTTTGTTATTCTTCTTCTTCTTCTCTTCTTCTTCTTCTTCTTCTTCTTCTTCTTCTTCTTCTTATTATTATTATTATTATTATTCTTATCATCTATATATATAAAAATGTAAAGTTGGTTCGTTCTAAAGAAATAAAACCATGTTTATACGTTACCAATTTATTTGAAATTTTCAGACAACCCATTTTTAGAGTCGAGGTATGTTTTTATGCTATTAAAATAAATTTACCTAATTAAAATTAAAATATTAAATAAAATAAATATATTTATTTATCGTTTCTGCGAATCTGTTCTGTTGATAAAACTGAACTTCCGGTTCGATTCATTTCACAGCCACGAATTGACGAAAGGTTTAATTTTCTGTTAACTCGATAAGTAAAAAAAAAACAAACAAAAAAAACATATTTCATTTGTTTATCTTCCAAATTTTTTAATTTACACATCTTTTCTTTATTATATAAGGCCAAAAAAAAAGTTTGTTGCTTGCTTTTGAGTTTTTTTTTTTTTCTATATAAGATTACTCATGCAGAGAGTGATCCGTGCTGAAATAATGTTATTATTTAAAAAGTCATTCTTAACATGGGGAGGTAAGGATGTTTTGTACCTATTCTGTACTTTAACCTAACAATTGAATAAATAAAAATAAAAAAAACATCGTAAAACGTTATTTAAACGTGGAAATATGATTTAAAAAATAGCGCGGCTCTCTGCATTAGCACCATTTTTATTTAGTGTTGTTGTTTCACGAATTTTCGGGTAACTATTCCTCTGGCCTTCATGAAAAGAAGTCCTTTTTATAAATGTTCAATAACTTTTTCCTTTTATTATTATTCTTAAAGAGTAAAACTTTTCTTATTCATGAAAGGAGTTAAGCCTACGTAAATAAATAAATGTTTGTACACGTAACAAATTATCAATAAATGGTTTAGTTACTTTTTTTTAAAAATGTTTGTAAAAGTGCGAAAGGCAACGTTACGTTGTTGTACAAACATTACTCCCATGCTTAATTTCTATACTTATAGGTTTTTGGAATTTTTTGTCACTGGATTATTATTGATTGGACACTAATTAAACAGATTATTAAAAAAAATGTAAAAAAGAAATCATTATTTCGACATTTGAAAGTGGTGCTCACTTTTTAGTTACAACGTTCTGATAAATCAGTCACCCATTTTGTAAGCAATAAAAACGCGGTATATCAAAACCATAGAAAGTAAAAATAATGAGTCTCTACCGCATTTGTAAGTCAGAAATATATTTGTTTCTCAAAGAAAAAAATAGAGAGAACAGGACTTTTTTTTATTGTTTTCATGAAAATAAAGTTTCGAGATTTTTAATTATTTTTTTTTTTTACTTATTTAGTCAGTTTGTGGTTTGTTTTTTTTTAAATTGTTTTTGTGAAAGGTGAGTTTTTTTTCAAAACTTTTGTTTTGTTTCTTTTTAATTTTTTTAAAGTATTATAAATTTCACTAACATGCTGGAGAAATGTTTAATAATTTTGTATTTTTTTAGATTAGGTCCACCTCCACAATTTTCCTTTCAATGACGACATTTAAAGGTTTCCGAGTATGCTGAACACGCAAATTGCATTGAAATTTTGCGGAAATAAATAGTTGTATTATGCATTGTATTCTTCGGCGGCCATCTTTTTACGTGCACACGCGCCATAAACAAATACACACACGTAAAAAAGATGGCCGCCAAAGATTACAATGCATAATACAACTTTTTATATCTTGATAACTACTTATTTCTGCAAAATTTCGATGCGATTTTCGTATTCAGCATAGTCGAAAACCATTTCAAGTCGTCATTTAAAAGAAAATTGAGGAGGTGGACCTAATCTAAAAATTTACCAATAATTTTTAATCCCGTACGCCTCTCGATACATTGCTTCGTCAACATGCGACCATTTTATATCTCCCGAAGACACTTCCGTATTTAGAAAAAAAAAAATAAATAAATAAAAAGTGACCGATTTACCAGAACGTGGTAACTAAAAAGTGAGTATCACTTTCAAATGTTGAAATGATTTTTTTTTTCAATTTTTTTTCATAATCTGGTTAGTGTTCAATCAATAATAATCCAGTGAAAAAATTTAAAAAAACCTATCAGTATAGAAACTCCACCACGTAAGTAAATAAATAAAAAATGTTACGTGCGCATGCGTTAGCCTTGACTAGGGGGGTACTAAGGGAACGACCATTAAATAATTCTGCGGGTCGCCATGGAACTCAACGCCCAAGGAGTATCAAAATAGTTTTCATGATCTGAAGAATTTTTTTTTCCGAAAAGTGGGTGATCACTTTTCCATCTAAATTTAACTTAAAATGAGCACCCACTTTCTGGCCACCTGAGGAAGGGGCATTTATTTTCGTGTTTATTGGCTTAAAGGTTTTTTTTACAAGGCAGTTTGGTACGCGAATGCATATTTAACAGTTTTCGTTTATGCTCACGCATAGCATAAACAAAGGCTACGTCTGTGAAATGGAAAATAGTCCCAGAGTTCAGGGGTTAATACCATGCAAAAGAAATCAAACAAAAAGACTTTTAAGCCAAGAAACACACAGAAAGAAAAAAAAATAGCATCCATTTTTTTTCTATCGAATTCATTTGCTGTTTTTATTGAAAACTATTTTCCCCCGGATTTTTGATATAATTTTCCATTAAGGGCTGTGCGTCTCACGTTCGTAAATAACAAATTTCTTTTGTAGATTTTGGTGTGCTAAAAACGAATCTGCAAACCGTTTCCGTCACAAAAAAATAGTTTTTATGATATGAAGAAATTACTTTTTCGAAAAAGTGGCGATCACTTTTCCATGTAAATTTAACTTAAAATGAGCACCCACTTTCTAGCCACCTGAGAGAGGGGGGATTTTTTCCCATGTTTATTGGCTAAACAGCTTTCGTTTATGCTTACGCATAGCGTAAACGAAGGCTACGGCTGTTAAATGGAAAATAGTCCCAGAGTTCAGGGGTTATTACCATGCAAAAGAAATCAAACAAAAAACTTTTTAGCCAAGAAACAGGAAAATGCCCCTCTCTCAGGTGGCCAGAAAGTGGGTACTCATTCTAAGTTAAATTTACATTGAAAAGTGATCACCCACTTTTCGAAAAAGTAATTTCATGAATGTCATGAAAACTTTTTTTTTGCTACGTAAACGGTTTGCAGATTCGTTTTTAGCACACCGAAATCTACAATAAAATATTTTGTTATATATGAACGTGCAACGGGCCTTAAAGTAAAATAATACCGGATTTTTTTTTAGCAGATTTGCCGTTTAGTTGTACAAATATCCTCACACCAGGTAATCACTAAAAGGGATTTTTAAAAGTCGTCACCTGTATCGAGCAAAAGTTTAAAACCACCGATTATATGCCAGCCTACATCATGGTAACATATATTGAGTGAGTTCCTAACAGTATTTTTAGTTTAAACTCATTTTCCCAAAATTTCCCCAAACTTAACATGTTCGATACAGTCTGCCGCCATTTGTATTTTTCAGATATACCGATAAACATTGAATGTTTTTGAACCGATTATACATTACATAAAAACACTAAAATCTTATCCAGTTAGGTAGAACACTTACTTTTCTTGCCTTTGATAACATTTATTTGTTATATATTTATTTTTTGACAACTTCTTTGTATCTGTGTTTAGTAATATAAACCCTTTTCATTTAATGTAACGTTTAGTCGGCTCGAAAAACAGTGTTTATTGGTGTATTTGAAAGCTACAAATGGTGGTGGACACTGTTGATTACTTTAAGTTAGAGAAAGTGAGTTAAAACTAAAAAAACTATACAAAATACTGTCAGAAACCTATCCATTATGCCAGCCTATGTCATGGTAACATATGTTCGGTGAGTTTCAGACACTGTTTTGTATAGTTTTTAGTTTTCAACTTACTTTCCCAAAATTAACGTATTCAACAGAATTCGCGACCATTTCTGTTTTTTTGAGCCAATTAAATATGTTACATTACATAAAAACACTAAACAATTATCCAATTAGGTAGAAACGTAAATTACCTTACCTTTGCTTTCATTTATTTGTTTTTGGACGACTTTTTCGAATCTGTGTATAGTAACCCCCCTCCCCCCACCATCAACCAAATATTAATTACTAAATCACATTTTTTAAAACAACAAAAAAAAAAAGCATTTAGCGTTTCAACATTTTTGCTACGTTCGGCTTCATCCAATGATTGTTGGTCAAGTCCAAAACATGAATGATTGACAGAAACTCTCGAGGATCCAGATCAAATTCTGCAAGAGCCCCATTTTTTTCAGTTTCGCCTTCTTTTTCACTTTTTGCAGTGGATTGCTGTACTAATATAAGAAACATGCATTTTCTCTTTTATTAAATTTTTCCATTACACCAAATTGAGCCATTGCAACGCGTGGCAGGGTACAGCTAGTTATTATATAAAACATTTTGTTCCTGCTCTTTCGCGCGAGGATTAATATATATATATATATATGTGTGTGTGTGTGTGTGTGTGTGTGTGTGTGTGCGTGTGTGTGTGCGTGCGTGTGTGTATGTGTGTGTGTGTGTCACAGCTTCTGGTAGCGCTACGGTGGAAGTTGGAAAGCACGTTAGCTGACTAAGACTTGAAAAAATAGTACTTTGTTTTTTTTTTGTTTTTTTTAATACAACTTTAGTATTAGATGAAAATAAGCGTTTAAATTTCTAAATAGTATAGGACAGTTATATTGGAAAAAAATAAGCACTTCTAGATTTATCTCCCTTTGTTCCGAGTGGAACTCTACTAAAGTTTAACCAAAAAAATGCCCTCAAAACTAAAATGTACAAATGAAAAAATATCTATATTTGAAACCATATTTATTACTAAAAGAATATCCCTACTCCGAAAAGTTATACGAGCACTCGCTTTTTCTTTTATTGTGCTCAAGTAATAAACAATAAAGCTGTCCTAGATTATTTCTGTGTCCGTTTCTATTAAACGTTCCTAGGATTAACTATTACTTGAAAATTCTAAGTGGAAGTAATCTCCATTTTTCCTTTACAACGCTTTCTCCCTTTAATCATTATATCATCTGTAAGTTAGCTCAGTCGAATTCTTCCACTACTTACAAAGCCACCGTCCTTTCGTAGGCGGCTCCCTCATTCTGCCTCTTACATATATCTCTAGTCTATATATCAAAACCTACGCTTTCATTCTTTTCAGGTCACATCTATTGTTGATTGTTTATAAAATTGAATTCCCACATTTATTTTATTACATAAATATCTCTGTAATATTTTATTCATACATATTCCTAAACTAAAGATAAAATTCCTCCGTTAGATTTTTAACACAACTATTTACCTGAACATTCCTTTCATTCAAAACATTCTTTCTGCATTAAGTTAATGAATCAATAATGATAATTGTTCAGTCCTTTGGCATTGCGTATAATTAACGATTTATATCCTGAGTTACAGTGTTGTATTCGTCCAGGTCGCGGCACAATACACATAGTTTTCCTCTTGATACAAGTTGCAGAGACAGCACGTGGAAAGAATTAGTAGATGAGTTTTGTGTTTGTAGACCTCACTAAGGTATTCGACACTGTAAACCAGGCTGCCCTGTGAAAAAGTTTGTGAAAACTTAGTATACTTGAAGTATGTTGGAAATGATAGTATCATTCTATTAGGGAATGCAGGCAAATGTCGTTTCACATTGTGAGATATATGATTTATTTCGAGTCAGTAACGGCACGAAACATGTACGTGTCATGGTTTCTGTACTGTTTGCCCTCTACTTTCCGGTAATGCTGAAACATGCATTTGCTGGAACTGAGGATGGTGTGAAACCCAACTGCCTGTACGACAATCAAGGCATCGAACCATTATGCTCATCGACAGCTGCTGTGCTGGTAGTGAATTAACAATGTTTTGACATCGTCCGAATACCTAAGCTCGATATGTTTAAACAAAGAGCATCGCTTAATACGCTAATGGTATATCGTGTATCATTTCTCAATATGCTCAACTCAAGATAAGGAGCATTACTCACACAACTACCTTTACAAAATAGTGACACACACAATCACACACTCATATATATATATAATTATGTGTGAGTATGTGTAGTCGGGTTACTGCACAGATTTCCACAATTTACGGCATAGCAAATATTACACACGTTTGAATATTCACCGAGTTTATAAAAATTAACAGGTCCAAATAGAACTTTAATTGTATTAGGGATTTCGTACTAAAAGAAAAAAATGGCATAAATAAAAAAAGCATGGATTAGTCCGCATTAATCTAACTTATCTTCACATAATATATATATATATATATATATATATAACAATACTACTATAAGTAACCTTATATATATATATATAAATATATATATATATATATATATATATATATATATATATATAGTAGACTACGAGCATGTGCTTCAAGGTACTACCTCTCCTTAGAGACATACACGATACGTAAGGTATCTGAGGACACTTTTACGAAAACAGAAAATGGAATTGTTAAATCGTTGAAATTTACAATTTCCTCTAACGAACCAAATAAATGTAATATTAATAAATGGTTTATTCTCTATAAATCCTTCTTCGACCTTTAGTATGCGAATCTCTCTCTCTATATATATGAATACATTAAAATGTATTTATGGCAATAAAGTTACACAGAGACGTCTGCGTTTAATCCCCGTATGGAATCATCACACTAAAATGCATGAGGGTTGTGTTACCATGTGTTGTTTTAATATATACACCTATATATTGATACATAAACATAACTAATTGTATATATATATATATATATATATATATATATATATATATATATATATATATATATATATAGTTAAATAGATAGATATGATGCATTAACTTTAACGGTATTTTTTATTTAAGCCGATTAACATCACTAGGTATAAACGACAGTGTTTGAACGTATAACGCTAGGATTGAATACATCTGTTGTTTTAAAATCGCATTATAATTTAATGCATTTCATGTCAAGCATAATACGTCTGAAAGTAAATTTCAATTAATCAAAAACAAAACAAAATCGATACAATGTAATGCCCTTAAGGTCATACTTAAGTATCGCGTTAATTGCATAGTGAACAAACGAAGAAAAAATGTTACATAAAGTAAAATGGGAAACCAAGAATACACAAACTGAATGGGGAAAAAACAAAACAGAATCCTGAGCGAGTGATAAACTTAAAAGCAATTACTTAAATATTAATATAAAATCTATATATTCGAGAATAGAAAAAAAATATATTTGAAAATTGGATAACAGGGAAATCAAGAGAAGAAACATAGAGAATTCAATTTTAGATTGGTTTTGATCGCATATTTAAATCAAACATTGACATTTTGCCTATAGTATAGAGAGTAATTGACAGACTGAATGAATAAGTTGGCAGTAACGTCGGATGTGAATGTTGTTATTGAGTACCTACTCGTTATTAAACGAAAACTCAAATAATTAGTTTCTTTCAACTTCAAACTGTGCAACAGATATCTATTTTCCAAATTTCGCGTAAAGCATGAACATATAGATTTTTACTTTTTTCTCGTACTTTCGTTAGAAACCAATCTAAAATTATCTTAGGAATAGGACATACACGGGAGAAACTCCAAATTTCCGTTACCGAAATGCCCATACTCAACTAATCGAACTCATACACAATGTATAAATACACTCTCTCGCTAACAAAATAGGCACACTAATATTAACACGAACATCTCTAATAGTGATCGAACTCATATACACAATTCATACATATACTCTCTTACGAACGAAACAGATTGGCTGATATACGCACAGTTTACCCGAAGCGTTGCTCTAACCCAACTGACATACCCAGTTCATGCATCTTTCAAACAAATAAGCGTGCTAATATGTACACATTAAACCCTAACCCTTAGCCTTACGTAAACACATACACACTTCATACACAAATCCTTTCGCTTACACACACGCACGTTATGTACACACATATCTAACCCTAATCAAATCCCAAACATACTCACGTACACACATTTATTAACACACAAACCAAATAATATGCACATATCAAATTCCAACCATAAGCCTAATGGAACGCATATACAAAGTGTATAAACTATATCCTATCAATAACAAAACACGCAGACTAATATACAAATATCTAACACTAACAATAACAAAAACTACATCTAACACTAAAATTAAGCACAAAACCATCGCCCATCAACAGTTGATTCATACATTCTGTTACTAACAAAACAAGAGAATTGAACTATCTGAATACTAACCAATCACTCTGCTCATAAAAGCACGCAGAACCAATGAAAACAAATATGTTTATTCAATTACTTGTGACGAGCAAACACCTCACTTTCAGCCAAACAGGTTTGGACAATTATTCGCCAGAAACATGCAACAAACGTTAATGAATTCGCCAATAAAATTGATTATTTTGTACTAGTAGGATCTTTGGAATTTACTCAACGGCATCGTTCATATGTAATATATTTCTGTTGGGAATTCTGATGGACGTTCAGCGTGAATCGAAACCCCGCGACATTGTTTTAACCCTTTTTTAAGGCAGCAATCTGGTTAATGTAGTGACACAATATATCTTGTTTATTACGGTTTATTTCCAATATCCTTATTCGAGTCTGTGAGATATTTCCATTGTATGGAAGCCATGCGTTAACAGAAACCGCACGATATAATTACATCATCTTGAGCGAGAGCAGATACTGCCCTGGAATACTAGCTAGAAGATAAAGAATGTATATATTTATTTCACACAAGGCCTATAAGCGACACAATTAAAACGTACTTTGTATCTTCGTGACCGGAAGAACTTATTTATTAAAAAAAGAATCGAAAGTGATAACATACTACGAATATTTCATTAGCGTATCTATATTAATTAATTTAATGCTCGTAGTATGCGCTTTATCTTCTTTCCTCTTTTTTATGAATAGTATCTCCCGATCGAATTTATTATAATCTGGAAACTGTGACACACGTATGCATGTACGGTGAAAGGACTATGTCATTAATATATGGATGCATGTTTCAAATACGTTACCTATAAACATAAAACAAAGTCAACTCCTTATTGATACATGTTTCAACTATATTACCTATAAATATAAAAAAGTTAACTCCTTATTGATGCATGATTCAAATACATAATCTATACACATAAAACAATGTTAACTCCTTATTGATTCATGATTCGCATGCATTACCTATACACATAAAACAATGTTTACTCCTTATTAATGCATGGTTTAAATACATTACCTATAAATATAAAACAAAGTTAACCTCTTTATTGACGCATGTTTTAAAAACATTACCTATAAAATTTAAAACAATGTTAACTCCTTATTGATTCATGTTTCAAATACATTACCTATAAACATAAACAATGTTAACTCCTTATTGATTCATGTTTCAAATACATTACCTATAAACATAAACAATGTTAACTCCTTATTGATTCATGTTTCAAATACATTACCTATACACATAAAACAATGTTAACTCCTTATTGATGCCTGTTTCAAATGCATTACCTATAAACATAAAACAATGTTAACTCCTTTTTGATTCATGTTTCAAATACATTACCTATAAACATAAAAAATGTAAACACCTTATTGATGCATGTTTTAAATACATTACCTATAATCATAAAACAAATATAACTCCTTATTGATCCTTGTTTCAAATACATTACCTATAAACATAAAACAAAGTTAACTCCTTATTGCAGTTTGGAATTATTTCTTACTCCGTGTAAAACTCTATATAAATATTGGTTATTCAGTTATTAAGTGATAGAAACATGATAAATGGTTGTTTTACAATTGTAATAATAGACCTAACGTTACTTAAAAAAATCTCTACTACGCAAAGCAAGTTTAGACTTTAAGAAACCATGACTAAAATTCCTCCTTAATTTAAACGCAATTTCTCCTACAATGAAAGTTCCTGAAATAAACTACCACAGAATCATTTACAGAAACCGGTTCAATTGATATATTTTCATAAACAGCAACAAAAAATGCAATGAAAATTAATCCAATTTCAACAATTATATAAACAAGTACAAAGTGCTAAACGTTATTTAAAGTTCAGTTGTATCAAATATATTTAATAAAAATATACTTGAAGAATATAATGAATTAAAAATTGCATATTAAAAATATGTATTAGACGTTTTCATTTATAAGTTATTTTTATCGTGTGTTTACTTCCAGCAGTCGCATCACTATTGCATATTTTATTATGTCCTTTTGTCCTTACATTGACGAGCTATTTTTCTGACAAAGAGTGAATTATTGTTGCGTTTTGTGCAAGAATCTATTTAATCTAACACATATCCTGCACCTTCTCCAGGTGGTGTTAGCTCAGGTAACACCACGAGGCTGGATACTCCACCAGATTTGATGTATTCTTGGGCTAGATTACAGTAAAACAAAACGACCTTAAAATAGTATAACATTTTATAATGGTCTATTGGGGAGAGGTACATAATGTTCATAATTTCTTTACTAACTCATTGTTTCAGAGATAAACGAGAACTTTAATGGACTATTCGATTATTAATGTAACGTATACATAAATTAAGTGGGTCCATTGATTTCTGAGAACTTAGACTGAAGCATAATGAAACAGAAATCCATTTGATAGTTAATTTCGTTACATGTTTGTTATTGATTGATTTATTGGTTGGTTGAATTCAAACTAATTTAAGGTTAATGGCTGATACATAAATATAGAAAGACGAACATTATACTTTATGATGCCAGGGCTTGACCAATCATTTTTCACGAACGAATAGGTTCATCAATCAATAAATAATTGTAACGTACAACGCATATATATATCAGAGAGGCGGTAGCACTCTCTATATAGGGATGGCCCGTACACGCCAATATACGCCTACAATACAAAACTATCCAAATCTCAACTAAAATCAAGTTTCAAAAAGCACATATTCTTACAGAGAAGCGTCTTACGAATCCATCGAGTGTCAGAACGTCGGTTAAAATGTCAAAGGAGAGCAAAAAAAAAAAGGTACGAAAATGGCCAATTGTTCTTCTTTCTTCTTTCTTCTTCTGCTTTCTTCTTTCTTTTGAGACGATGTATCTCGGTGTACGAACGGTCTCTGACAAGAGTTCAAGCATCAATCGACTGCTCTTTACACGGAGAAGTGCAGTGACGCATCGCTTTTTAGCTAACTCCATAATTAAATAAGATTACGTGTAATAACAAGTTTTAAACACTATATACCCAATGTAGACAGACCACTTCGAACACGGAACTTCTCTCAAAAGGGACAGCTCCAAATAATACACCGGATGCTCACAGACGTTCCAGTTTGCCAGTGACTTATATTTCTTGGACGCTGAATATTTGAGGTGAACGTTAAGGTTTTTTCTTTAAACAGTAACCCACCAGCGTTAATGAAACCACGAAATCTTTATCTCAGTTGATCAAAATTGTTATAAGAGTAACCTATCAGCAAGTACGACGTCAAAAAAACAATGTTATAAAAACAAATAATTCTTCAGATTTTGGACTGTAAAATATGTACAAAATGTCGATGCTGTGACCAGGATTCGAACCTAGGTTAACACGGCCACAACGTGGGGTCCTAACCTCAAGACGATCACGGCTAACACTGACGTCTGTCGCTCTTGGCAGAAAGACACATGACTACTGTCAAACTATTGAAAAATAAGGAGGAAACTTGAAATTCTCACGCATGCGCAAAAATACACTATAGCAACCATTGTTAAATGCAGATGAATCTCTTCGCTCGCTAAGAAAAGTAGATCAGACCAGTTCTTCTAAGAACTCACTAAACGCTAAAGGAAATGAGTTAAATTAACCGCAAAAGAAACTGCAAGAGAGTCATCTTCTAAGAACTCACTGGAAGCTGACCAAAAAGAATCAAAATCCAAGCCCTAGCCACAAAAATAACTAGATATTGTGGCTACTATACACAATCTACTAATAAAAACAAGTAAGTTTTCTAAAATAAACTACAATAAATTAACCAAGTAACCTCACACTGTCACTGATTAGGACTTCATATAAAGATAACAACTACACTATTGGTGTATATACCGTTCCACACTTTAATTATCGGTGACGGGGCAGTATCTAAATTCTACGAGAGTTGTCTTGCTATAAGATAAGTGATATTATAGTAAGATACACATAAGTGTTATATGTTTACATTTAATAAAAAATGCTAAAGTCAGCACGTAGTAAAAACGCTCAGAGAAATATAGACTATGAAAAAAACAAAGTCAAGGTATTATCTGAGCAAAAAGAATACCATCAGAAAAATGCTGAAATAATAAAAATTAAGTATCATGCAAATCCTGAGGCAAAGAAGGCTGCCTTACGTGCTGACTCAAAAGCACGGTATAACAGGGATCCTGAGGGGGATAAAACTGCCTTACGTGCTCTTTATAACAAAGAACCAGAAAAAAGAAGGCTGCCTCACGTGCTGACTCAAAAGCACGGTATAACAGGGATTCTGAGGAGAAAAAAGCTGCCTTACGTGCTCTTTATAACAAAGAACCAGAAAAAAAGAAGGCTGCCTCACGTGCTCTTTATAACAAAGAACCAGAAAAAAAAGAAGGCTGCCTCACGTGCTCTTTATAACAAAGAACCAGAAAAAAGAAGGCTGCCTCACGTGCTGATTCAAAAGCACGGTATAACAGGGATTCCGAGGGGAAAAAAGCTGCCTCACGTGCTCTTTATAAAAAAGAACCAGAAAAAAAGAAGGCTGCCTCACGTGCTGACTGAAAAGCACGGTATGACAGGGATTCCGAGGGGAAAAAGGTGCCTCATGCACAAACTATTATAAATATAAATATCAAAAACTGCCAAATCTTTGCCAAAACGCCAAAGAATCAACCAAGAAAAATTTAATAGTGAAGGTATGAACATTTTAGAACTTTATAATACTCTATCTGTTTTATCAGAGAGGTGGTAGCACTCTCTATGTAATATAGAACCGATGGAGGACCAAGAGGCAACTCCTAAGGTCCAAAACCCAAAGACCTAAAACCCAGCAGGAAGCGACCTGCTACTAATGGAGGCGGCAATGAGCCGCCTCCTAAAAAAGACAATACTATCATGAATGTAAGTTTAAAAATAAGACTGTAAGTAAAAATACTAATTAACAAGAATAAAAAAGCATTGGAAATGCAAAAGGATATAGGGATGGTATGCCAAAAAGTATACAAACAAGATAGCTATGAATGGCTAGGCACATGGAAATAGAATTGCATCCAAAGTATAGCCCTATAGCTTTTTACAACCGTAATGATGGCACGGAATGAAGATTGGAGAAAAGCTATAGGGCTATACTTTGGATGCAATTCTATTTCCATGTGCCTAGCCATTCATAGCAATCTTGTTTGTATACTTTTTGGTATACCATCCCTATATCCTTTTGCATTTCCAATGCTTTTTTATTCTTGTATGTATATATTTGCTTTATATATATATATATATATATATATATATATATATATATATATATATATTTGCTAATATTATACTGATCCAACTAGTTATACAAAATAGTGGTGCATATATATATATATATATATATATATATATATATGATGTCGAAACATCGTTAATTAACTACACTACTTGCACAGCAGCTACTGAATAGCGTAATGGTTCGAAGCCTTGACTGTCGTACGCGCGGTTGGGTTTCGGTGCTGGCTTGAGGTAGTTGCTTGTCTAGCCGCACTGATGATCTGTGATACAGCGAAATAGTACTGTATGTGAATCACTATATATATATATATATATATATATATATGCGGTTCAATGTATAGCCTGGTTGTTGAAAAGTTTTTTACAACTTACGACCTAGGAATATTACATGCGTTTGTATATTCACAAAGGTAATAAAAATTAGCAGAACTGTAGCGGAACTGAACAACACTGAGGTTACACAATTATGTGCACAAGAACTACCGTCATTCGAAGGCGGAAGAGGAGAAAGGAAGAAAGATATGCAAATTCAAATACTGTCGCAATTAAAAGTCTGTATATTAAGACGGGTTTATTGCGTGAGGGTCGGAATGTAATAGTGATTTTGTAACGACGAGAACGACGTCGACGATGACGATGACGACGACGACGACGACGACAAAGAAGAAGAAGAAGAAGAAGAAGAAGAAAAAAAATGATAACAATAAGATGAAAAATTGAGAAAGTAAGAGAAGATTGCATTACGCAATTGGAGTTATTTTATTTACGCGTTCGTACAAGCGACGGATTTTTTTTTTTATTCGCAGAGTTAAAACTTTAATCTCAATACTTCAAGTTATTTTGGCTGTTATAATTGCGAAAATACGAATAAGCAGCTACATGGTGAAGCCATTAACTGGCGAGGGAGACGTAGTAGCATGGCTAGAAAAGTTAAGGTTGGTCACGAAACTCCAAAAGATAGACCATGTGTCAAACATGTAGCCGTTGTACCTGGAGAGATACGCATTGCCCCTCTACTTAGTGAGCGAGATTGACCAATAAGATGTCGATTGAACAGAGACGCGATTAAAGGAGGCATTCACAGGTGGTACGTTCACAACCTACGGGATGTTAACCATGGTTAAATGGGTTGACGAACAGGCGGACGTGTATGGTTGGATTCGCTGGTTTTGAGAGAGCCGGACTATTTGCCAAACTAGCGTTTGTCACAGGATTCCCTAATGCCATATCCATTGAACTCCAGCAGGAACCAACAATTGAGACCCTAACCATGGGAGACTTAATAGTTGACATCAACAAGAAACCAAAGCCTTCACGTGGTTGCAGCTGTTAGTCCATCAAACTTTAAATCTGCTGTTCTTGCCGGAGAAAGCCCAGGCACATGGAGTAAATTGTTTCAAATGTGGCCGCAAGGATCACAAAGCAAGAAATTGCCGAAGACATGGGATGTATTGTTACCGATGGCACAAGGTTGGACATTGAGCCTAGAACTGTTCCGGAGAACGAACAAGGGGACGAAGTATAAGCGCGAGCCTACTCCTCCACCAATATGTAAATGCGGCACTCCCGGAGATTGTCGTATACGTTGATGAAATGCGGTGGTCAGCATCAATTGACACAGGATGTTCATACAATAAATCGATGCAAATCGATGCAAATCGATACAAATCGATGTCGATCCTGGAAGAAATGAAAGCTGATGTCCTGACTATTGGAGGCTCATCCAACCCGTGATCGATGCTTTGTGGTACGTCGTAAAAAACTGGGATTTGATCTGTTATTAAGGATCGATGCGATAAAAGCATTGGGGGTATCACTATTAAACCTACGTGTGCAGTCCGGATCGGCTTCGGAAAATTTTCCACGTGCTTTCTTGCTACATTTGACCATCAGGAGCGAGCATGGTTAACGGCATGGAAACGCGTAATGGAATGCCAGAATATCGAGTGGCTGGGGAGATTGACCAAAGTATAATCAAGCACCCCGTGCATGGATGGACAAGGGTTGGCTTGTACCATATCCAGAAGATAGACTCGGACCTCCCAAGATGGTATTTATTTGCTCCCCCACCGAGCAAATTAGGCACAAGGACAATTTTTAATGTGAGGAGTGAAGGGAGGGGGAAGGGAAAAAGGGGACCAGCTCCCGAGAGGTGGAAAATGGGAACTGGTTAAAGGTCAGGCATGTGGGGTTGCCCCCACATCTGGTCTTTGCTAGTCATAGCTAGTCATAGCCTGCAGTATCTGCCGGAACAGATGGTATTTATTTGCTCCCCCACTGAGCAAATTAGGCACAAGGCCGTTTTTAATGTGAGGTAAAAACCAGCTCCCCTTAAAGTAGGCAAAAAGGGGGCACTCTGGTTACCAAAAATAATAATTGTCCCAGTATAGAGGGTTGATATTTATTTGCTGCCCACATCAGCAAAATGTGGCACAAGGCCGGAAAGTGGGAACCCCGCAGGCTCCCCTAAAGGAGGGGCACTCCTGCAAATTTAAAAATTGCCTGAGTAACCCCGTCGGCATTCCCCGGTCGGGGCGCCTCAGGCAGCAAGCAATAAACTTGCCCCACCGGAAAGCCCGGTGGCAAGGCCTGGGAGGGTGGACCTCCTAGGTATTACCCAGGCGGTTCCCAGTATAGAGGGTTTCCCCTCCATTGACTGGTACAAATTATCTTAAGTGCAGCATCTGCCGGAACAGATGGTATTTATTTGCTCCCCCACTGAGCAAATTAGGCACAAGGCCGTTTTTAATGTGAGGTAAAAACCAGCTCCCCTAAAAGGGGTCACTCTGGTTACCAAAAATAATAATTGTCCCAGTATAGAGGGTTTCCCCTCCATTGACTGGTACAAATTATCTTAAGTGCAGCATCTGCCGGAACAGATGGTGTTTATTTGCTCCCCCACTGAGCAAATTAGGCACAAGGCCGTTTTTAATGTGAGGTAAAAACCAGCTCCCCTAAAAGAAAGGGGGCACTCTGGTTACCAAAAATAATAATTGTCCCAGTATAGAGGGTCTCCCCTCCATTGACTGGTACAAATTATCTTAAGTGCAGTATCTGCCGGAACAGATACTACACTTTGATCCCGGCCCGAAGGCCAACTCGGACCTCCCAAGATATTAATTGTATTGATAACTGTGATGCAAAGGAATAAGGCAAAACTGCGACTGGTGATGGACTACTGCGAACTGAACGATCATATTGATACATTCACATGCAATGCAGGTGATTGCGCTGCCAAGATCTACGAGTGGTACCAAAAAGGGTCAAACGTATTACTGCTTGACCTCCGGAGAGTATATCTCCAACTACGAGTTGACAGAATACTGTGGCTATACCAGACGGTGGAGGTCGATTGAAAAAGATAGTCTGACACGTTTAGGGTTTGGCTTGAACGTGGCTCCACTCATAATGAAGGCTATCGTTTGCAGGATACTATCACAGGAGTAATCTGTGGACCGGACAGTGGCGGCTTACATCAATGATATCTTTGTTGATAAAGACGTTGTGCTCGTTTCAAGAGTTCGGGAACATTTAGCTTGATTCGGACTGGAATGTAAGGACCCTGAACGACTTAAGACGGTCCCACGTGTGCTGTGACTGACAGTCGTAAGAGTCCTGCATTGGAAACGAGGAAATACAATCTCAGACGGACTGTATTTTCCTTATGTGTAAAGCTCCTAGGACACCTCCCAGCTGCGTGTGGCATGCGGGGTTATAAAGAGAAGAACCTGTTCATCACAAGCGGCTGGAACGACAAGGTGTCAGACTCCCTACTCCGGCATATGATGTGCGAAATGGTAGAGCAGTAAAGCGGAACGATCCAGCTTGCGGGAACTAGTGCGTGGACAGCTGGGAACTGACCGTATGGGTAGATGCTAGCGCGCTAGCAACCGGAGTGGCATTAGAAAGAGATGGAACGATGCGCAGCGTATTAATCTGGCTGAATTGAAGGAATTAACTTATCGCTCCAGGTACAGACGTTACATTGGTTGCGTCAATTCACAACATGGCCGATTAATTGACGCGCGTACCACAACGATGGTTCAATGCTATGAAGAAGGATGCGGGACTCGAGCCACTGATCGGTGCATTCCAGGTCGCTAAGCTGGACGCGGCTCTGACCATGTCCATTCACAGAAACAGTGGACATCAACTCAAATAAAAATAAAAATAAAAATACTAATAATGAACAGGATAAATACAACTGTGGATCCCGCACATCTGCCCACTTAAAAATAAATGTCTAATCAAAAGGACTCAATATTTGCAAAAGAAAACCAAAATAGCAAGCAATATATCGTAGGTATGACCTCCTTAGATTTCAAAACCAGGTATTATGACTATAAGAATACGGTAAAAACACAGAATGAAAATAGCACTAGCAAACCAATACTGGGAAATCAAGGAAAGTGGACGTTCGCCGATAGTCGAATGGAAATTGGTAAGACAAACAAGTACATGTAGGGGCCTAAACAATCATTGTAGATTATGCCTAAATGAAAAATTTTCTATCGTATTCTTTAAAGGACCCCAACATCTATTAAACTGTAGGAGAGAAATAGCGAACAACTGCGTGCATAGGATAAACCATATCTAGGATAGCGATACAAAATAGATTTGGAAATTGAAATTAACAATGGAAAATAAATAAATAAGTAAAATAAGAATAAAGTAAAACTATATATTGATAAATAATATATATATAACATAATATCCGAAATAAAGAATAAAAAAAACCCAAAAACATATCCAACTACACCAAGGCTAAAAGTAGACCAGCAAGAGAAAGAAGTGAACCGGAGGTCAACTGTGCCTTTGTCCTAGAAGTGTCTACTCATTGGCTGATTATGATGGGCGCGGTGGCAACAAGAAAGCTAACAGAAAACTCAATAGCATGGTCGTATATATAAACGCGCTACAACCACAACTTTTTCGCATAAACCTGATGAATTCTCACGAGAATGAAGTGCAGACTATTCTGTATAGCTTAATTGTCATATACGTTCATATCTTACTATATTCATAAATATATAGATGTATGCACGTTACTTAGTGTGTTGCAGGGAAAAGTGGGAAAGTAAGAGAGAAAGAACGATTCGTGCAGAATTCAAAACTGTTTTTGTTGCCTGATTCAGCATATATCTATATATTATATTATATATTCATATATATGTATGTGTGAGTGTGTTTTGAAGGAGGTGGTGTTTGCCTTACACTGCTGATGAGTCATGATTTAATATACCGTTTTGTTTTTAAATACCCCAAAAGAGTGTTTCCTGGAAAACAACTGCTGATCTCTGTTAGAACATTGGTATTATTGTTTATTCATTTAAGTAAAACTATTAAGCTACACGGGAGAGAAAATAATGTTCCAACGAAAGACATTTTTATTAGTTTTAAATGTTGTAAAGTAACCTCCAAGATTGTATATGATTATATATATATATATATATATATATATATATATATATATATATATATATATATATATATATATATATATATATATATATATGCATTGCTAGTGAAAACATAGACAAAATTTGCCACAAAAAGTTGGACAGCGGATATATTGTTTTATTGATTTATTATGGATAAGGAATGTTGGTTTATAGTTTATTCATGAGATATGAACCGAAACGAGCAGACATTACCATTTGTCAATCTGAAGCTTTAACAACATATATTGTTCTTTCCGGGGAACTATCTGAACAGATATCCTATACTTTGCCACACACGTATAAAAATCAGGTATAAATAACGATGTGGCTGATTTTTTTGTATGAAATGTTTAGAGCCGAATATGTATTAAATATAAAAATCATCTGCATTCAATACGAGGGTCGTTCCAAAAGTAAACCTACTTTTTTTTTTTAAACTGCAAACGTAGAACATCTACGAAGGCCGAATGGTACCATTAAGCCGAATGTCTTTTTGTGCTTCAGATTTTATTTTTCTACAAAGTCACTGGCATTATGAACTGTCAGTTTTTAAGTGACGAATAGTGGCTGTGCATAGGCTGCATGAACTCATTTTTCATTTGAGGATCGTTCCAAACGTAAAGCCTCATATTTTTTGTTTTTACTAAAACCTGTTGAGGAGCTACGAAGACGGGGCGATATCATTAAAATGAATGATCTTTTATGCACCGAAATGTATTTTTCTACATTGTCACTACAATTCTCTGTGCACTTTGTTCGGATTTCTAAGACGTATTTCTGCTTCTGGCGCCCGTCCATGACAGGTTTTGCTTTCATAGAGTCTTACCCCGTTAGTATTTGTACGAAAGAGATAACATTTTAGGTCATGAATGCAACGATTATATCATCATGGCACGCAATTTGCCAACCCGTCTTATCTATTCGGACGGAATAAAAAATCGCATGCACTTTTGTCCATCAAACGTATAATTTCAGGCAGAACTGATAAATCTAAAATTGATATGATTTTACGTTTGCCATTCCTTATTACACAAATTTTTATTATAATAATTTATCATTTTTTAGCGAAGAAACGCACTTTTTGATATGCATCGACCTGTGAATATGAGGAAAATGTAGTAACTGTCCTGATAATACATATTATCTTTTCTGTCTTCGATCAGTGAACGAAGAATGTTTATCAAATGAGGAAATTTCCACTCTTATTGCAATCCAAAGTTTTCTGTTCTAAGCATCTGGATTTCCCCGGAAAACAAAGAAAACTCTCGGAAATAAGCCACATTCCTAGATATCTAGATAGAACAAAATCACGGAACTAAGGCAAACGTAGAAACAATTTTACCTCATCAGTAACCATTCCTTTAAGAACGATTGTGTTTAATTATAGAGTCCTGTTTTCAATTTTTAATAAAATTTCCGGATGTTCGAGATGATGATTAATAATGTAATATTTATTTTAAATGTTTATGGCAGATCACCAGTTGTGGGGATGCGGTCATTAGTATTAGCGAAGTGTTCATGACAGTTTTTTGGTTTATACTTTAGAGTATTTTTTAAGGAGCGAGATATTTGTAGCATGAACCGAATTCATATAAATATTTTCAGGGAAAAGCTTTTCAGAGTTTATGATCAAATGTATGAAAACGAGAGAAAAAAAAGGGATAATTTATATATGTTTAAATTGAAAGGTTTACAGCAATAGGAAAGCATGGAATGCCATGAACATCTCAGAGTTCTTGTAAAAACAAAGAAGTTCATTAGCTGAGACAATAGATGTTTGGATCAATTAATTATAAGACGTGAGTTGCATGGATCAGCTAAAAAGTATTCTAAACTTCCCTGCCTTATTAATAGATTATAATTCATTTAAAGTTGACTATAGGAGCCAATGTTCATTTGCTTTTATATTATAATTATAATGGAGTTCAATGAAAGCGTATGACATATTTTTAAAGTATAATATAGATTAACATTCAATATTTTTAAAGTACAATATAGATTAAGAGTCAATATTTTAAAAGTATAATATAGATTAACAGTCAATATTTTTAAAGTACAATATAGATTAACAGTCAATATTTTAAAAGTATAATATAGATTAACAGTCAATATTTTTAAAGTACAATATAGATTAACAGTCAATATTTTAAAAGTATAATATAGATTAACACTCAATATTTTTAAAGTACAATATAGATTAACAGTCAATATTTTAAAAGTATAATATAGATTAACACTCAATATTTTTAAAGTACAATATAGATTAACAGTCAATATTTTTAAAGTGTAATATAGATTAACACTCAATATTTTTAAAGTACAATATAGATTAACAGTCAATATTTTAAAAGTATAACATAGATTAACAGTCAATATTTTTAAAGTATAATATAGATTAACAGTTAATATTTTAAAAGTATAATATAGATTAACAGTAAATATTTTTAAAGTATAACACAGATTAACAGTCAATATTTTTAAAGTATAATATAGATTAACAGTCAATATTTTAAAAGTATAATATAGATTAACAGTCAATATTTTAAAAGTATAATATAGATTAACAGTCAATATTTTAAAAGTATAATATAGATTAACAGTCAATATTTTAAAAGTATAATATAGATTAACAGTCAATATTTTAAAAGTATAATATAGATTAACAGTCAATATTTTTATTGCATTTCCACTCCAAACCAGGCACAGTGCAAATTTGATGTAGACGTTTACTATCTGGGACATAATTGCATGGGCAGTATGTAGAGAGTTGAGCAGCAAAATGAGATTTACCTTACACTTGAACTTCTTCATGTTAATAGAGTCGGGAACACAGGAACCCGGAAAGGAATTCCAAAGATCTAGCAGTTCTGAGGAAGTAAATACTAGATTAGAAGGCTTTCTAGCATCTGGGAATCTCTATTGTGTAGGGGTGGTATTTTTCTGCTTGTCGGGTTTGTCGAGAATATTTATGTCAAGGAGGTAGTTTGTCAGAGTATCTACCATTAAATGATTGTAAAAGAGGCAGAGGGATGCAAGAATTCGTCGATGGGAAAGTAGCTTAAGCCTAGCTGACAGTTGGGGATCAATTAATTTGGCGACCCGTGTCCAAGAGTGAGAGACTAGTAGCAGTTGAACCAGCCCAAATGTGACAATAATACTCCATGTATAGAGAGAGGTACGGGATACTTTCAGGCGTAAGTAACTTTCTCATACGGTAGAGACATCCCACCTTCCTCGCACCAGCGGCGGGAATGCCCTCACTATATCTGTTCCAAGTCATGTTCCTTGTAAACGTTACGCCGAGGAGTTTGAACGAAATAATTTCAGGTAATGTATCATTAGACATAGCGATTGGTGGTTAAAAAGTGTCTTGTAATTATTAAAGGAAACAAATTTAGTCTTGGCAGCATTGAGTGTTACTATCTATTTTTCTTTACATTTCACTACAGACTGGATGCCTTCCTCTAGGATTTCCATCATTGCCTTGGATTTATGTTTATTCGTTTTCCCCCGTGCCTGTTATAGAGCGTGGTTTCATTAGCAAATATACACATCTCAGAGACGATTTTATCATGGATGACATTTATGAATATCAGGAATAATGAAGCACCCCCCCCTTGCGGTACACCCGCATTTATATCATATACTTTTGATGTACGACCCTCGAGGACAACTTAGATTCTTCTCTTATTTTAGAAGGCTTTAATTGTGTTAAGTATTCGTCCAGTGATACCATATGATCTGATTTTTCTGAGCCCATCGTGCCATACTCTGTGAAAACCCTTAGACATATCTAGGGTTACTATCCTACCTTCCCATGCTTTGGTTAGTGTATAGTATATATATTCCAAGATTACAGTTAGAATATCTGCAGTAGAAGTGGCTTGCCTAAATCTATATTGTTTATCAGGCGGAAGTTTAACAACTGTAAGGTGTTGGATCAGAGCTTGCTTAATTATGGACTCAAATATTTTGGCGAAAGAAGGAGGCTAATGGGGCGATAATTTAATGGGTCGGTTGCTTCGCCAGCATTCTTGTAAACTGGAATTACAGAGGCAGTTCTCCAGCAGTATGGAAACAAAATTCGTTAAGGCATTTGTTGAAAGTTTGGAAAGAACTGAAGTTTCCTCAGCGGGACATTTTTTAATAGTGCAGCCGGGATAAGATTGGGTCCACATGCTTTTGAGGTGTCAAAGTTTGTTGCAATATTATGATTTTGAGAAGAGGGGACTTTTAAAACATATAGTGTGGTGTCTGTCCGCAAACTAAAATCAGGGAGGAAGTGAATTGCTGGGTCCAGTGTAGAGATTGCAGCAAACCGACTGGCAAACATATTAGTCATCTCAGTAATTTGTTGTGCGTGTGTTTGTGTGTTCGTTAATGTTTGTGAGCGTGACTGGAAGGAAATATTGCAAAGACAAGCGCTCAAAGTTGTGTACACTTACGACACTGGTCTGTAGACACGGGTCGACTGCGTTCCACTGAATAACTGAAAAAAACAATCTAGCACGTTTAAAGTAACTGGGTAACTTCCAAACGAAATCATTTCAAATAAATTCATAAAGTTTTCTGATTGCTCCGAAATATTAGTATTCGTTCTTATTTAAAATAATATATGCTCCAAAAATATGCGTAAAACGGGTTTTTGTATGTTAATTTTGTATGCCGATGTACGCTACATATTATCCTCATCCTGCTTCGAATTTGGAATAAAGACATCCGCTTTTTGCAACCCCCCTGCTGATTATCGAAGTTTATATCGACTGAAACTTAGTGAGAATGTTGAATAGTAGGGGATATTTTAAGGAGAGACGGGGCCATCTATAACAACGATGAGCGAGAGAGAGGGAAATAAGAAATTTATACAGTTCTGAGATGCATTACCTTTTGAGTGTTGGAAGATGACACATGACAACAGTTTTACAAAACAAAATGATGATTCTTTATTCATTGGACCAGTCGAATGCTGATGACGTCAGTAATTCAAATTTGTATCTACATGGTTAATATTCTACCCTTTGCTTCGAACGGGTCAGCTGACCACTGACTGCGTACTGACTAACTCTCAGCTCTCTCTCTGACTGACTCCCGACTCTTTTCAGACTGGCTCTGAAATTCGAACCCATAGAACTATATGGAGAATCGTCCTTGTCTGTGACGTCAGAAGTGTGTTTTTCAAACGTAACTAATTCACGTGACTATGCATCTTTCTCCAAAACACACTTCTGCAAACAAAGAATCCTCTCCTAACCTAACATCTTTTTAACCTAACCGATTTTTTAACAATATATTTTTTATTTTCATTGTTCATTCTTTTACTGACACATTTTATATTCAGAATAAACAATAGCCTTATTTTCTAACATTCGAATTCTTAACCTTGCTTACAAGGTTCGGGTCTCGGCTTATCCTAATCTCATTTTTACTTATCTTATGTTCTTATTTACATGGAAAGGGAACAGCCCTGGTCCTGTAACAAGAATAACATCGAAGTTGATAATACTGTCCGAATAAAACAAATTACTAGACATACGGAGACACCACGATTTTATTATAAATTAACACGCTCGCTTGCACTTAACAGAAAATAAATGAAGATTCTTATTTATTTATGCTCCCCACACTGCACCCGCATATTTCAGGTTCTCTTCTTTTTTATTTCTATAAGAAATTAAAACGTTTATATTTTCGGATGTTTTACTGAATGACGACCTCATTCTATTTTTATACAGGGTGGACTATAAAATGTCGCACTTAAGAAAACAAAACTACAGCTGTATTTTAAAAGTGTTATTGAAAAAAAAAACTAAATTAGGGTCTTAATTATGTAGTAGGACTGAAATATATTCAATGTAGCCGCCTCAATCCTCGCCTTGATACGGATCCGGAACTAGAAGCATGTATTTTCCACATGCACCGTATCTTATTACACAGTATATATTTAATGGACTGAAGATTTTTAGGTGGTATACTCCACTCACGGGACCTGCTGCACACGTTTCGATATCTCTTTCGGGAACACGGTAACGAATGCCATTTTGACTACGTGACTCATGGCGTGTCCTCTGATGCCCGACAAGTAACCAATCTCCTTATCTCGTTCGCGTAGACATCAACAGATTCACCAGTCCACCTCTTCTCCTTCAACTTATTAACGGCCTCGAAAGGCCTCTCTGCAAAAGCTTCGATCAGTCGACCCTTGATGGCGTCTGCGTCACCTTGTTCTCGCTCGCTGAGCTCCAAATAGAGGGTCAGCGCGTCCCCTTCTAGAAACAGTGGTATTACTGCGACCACATCGTCCAACTTTTGAATCCTTGCCACAATGTCCGCTTTTTTAAGCCATGCCACCACATCACCGCCGCCGTTAAAAGGCTTAATCATGTTGCTTAAGCCAGCGTTGGCCATCGCCGAAAGAGCTTGAACCTCCGTAATGTGGGGGTGGGGGTCACCTCAAGCACACAAATAAAGGATTATAATTTCAGAAAGTATCTCCACTCACGATGCGCCTACTCTCCCGCTCGGTCTGTAATCGCCCAGCACTAAAAAATGAAGCTCGTTTTGTAGTTTCCAGCTTCACGCGCACACGAGATTATGCGAGAACGCACGTAATAAAATGCTGGCCGCCATCTTTGTTTTTCCTTATCTCGGCCTGAACTCACTCGCTGAGCACCCACGGTAAGACGTTTTAAGGTTTTTTTTCTTAGCTTCTAACCACATGCTTCCCTGATCTCAAGATCATATTTCGTAGTCTCTGATCCACTGTGGCGGTCGCCTCTCTCTATTTGGCCTCTGAGGTGTCTCGTCCTCCTCCTGTTGCTGCACATTCCCCTCCATTGCTTCGCCTTCCACTGGTCTGATGTCGAGAATATGCCTCAGTACTCCGTCCACCACAATGTTGTTTATAGTGTTCCTCCCAGTCACGCGACCTCTACTCCATTGTGTGGTGCAGCACGCCCCCGGTGGTTCACCCATGCCTCATCCCCGAGTTTAATGGTCCTTGTGGCCTCTGCCTCTCTGCTTGCCGGCTCAACCCTGTCTCCAGGAATATGCGAATGTTGACAGTTGCGGAACCGTCTCTGGCACTTGTCCCAATCTAGGCGACATATTATACGAGTAGACGGCTTGCTCAGGTGAGGTGCCTCGTCTTTCCGCAACTGCCTTTATGGTGCGGTGGTTTCTCTCCACGATCCCGTTGCCACTGGGTCTGTAGGCATCTCTGAAAAATTGTTGGATATTCCACCTCCTCATTACTTCCGTCACTGCTATTGACTTGAATGCGGTCTCCTTGTCGGTTAACAACTCTTCCACGGGACCTCGCTCCAAAAACACCTCATCGAAAATTATAATTTCAGAAAGTATCTCCACTCCCGTTGCGCCTACTCTCCCGTCCGACCTGGAATCGCCCAGAAATGAAGCTCGTTTTGTTAGTTTCCAGCTTCACGGGCACACGAGATTATGCGAGAACGCACGTAATAAAATGCTGGCCGCCATCTTTGTTTTTCCTTTTCTCGGCCTGAACTCACTCGCTGAGCACCCACGGTAAGACTTGTTTTTTCTTAGCTTCTAACCACATAAAGAGATAGAGAGAGCGTGCAATCAAGGTAAAATCTATATGTAGTCTGCGTAGGATTACTACTCATTGGAATCCTATCTAACAAGGGAATGTTGAGTAGCGACATGTATGTTTACATTACATTTAAACTTCAGCAGCTTAGTTTGGCCAAGGTATCAGGAAATGGAGAGAATTCGAAAATCTAGCCATTTGAGGGAGGGCACCATTATCGTAGTAGGCTAACTAGCGACATCAACAGTAAAGAGATGACATTTTTCTACTCGAATTTTTTTAGAAAGTTAATGGAAGTTTATTATTAGTTTGGTAGGCATTTTTATTTGTAAGATACTGAAGAATTCTACGTATTGTTTACGAAAATTGAAATCGCATTGGTTGGCGGACACGATTTAGCAAGTGCATTTGTGGTCATACTGAAAGAAATTGTTAAGGAAAATTTCCGATTAATTATCTATTGAAACTATACGGGCAAATGATAAATCTATATTATTCTATTGATAAGTACGGTGTAATTTATACACGTGTTTATAAGTCTACGAACCGACAAATACATTTACTAAATGCTCGTAAAGATATGATAAACTGTTAGAAAATGGTTTAATGGAAATACAATGAAAAAGGGCAAGACAAATATATAGCTAAAAGAGATAGGCGTTATTTGCTTACATAACATTTAATTAAATTAATTAAAATAGGTGTTTATTCATACCAGAAGTAAAATATGTATTTTAGTATATATATTTACGACCTATGTATGGTAGTACATTGAAGATCAGGTATAGTTTTAAAAATCATGTGCAGTAGAGAAAGTGCTTCTGAGTCAACAAATAATTGCAAAACAACGTCGTTGGTTGTAGATAGCACAGGCTATCAACAATAAGCTTACCTCTTTTCGGAGTGAAGGAAAAGCTTAGGAGGATGAGTATCCTTTTTCTTTTCTTTTTTACATAGGCGTCACCACTTATCAAGGCCGATCGGCCACTAAAGGATAAGGGTTAAAGAGTGTAGAGTAGTCAAAAGGACAATATAGTAATCAATAGTAATGGAAGTTCGTTAAATTTGTTAACTAAAGTGGAACGGCTCATCAGAAACTTGTTCACGTTGGACTTGAAGACAACCAAATTATAGACAGCTGGAAAGCAGGAAAACGGAAGACAATTCCACAGGCGTGCAGTTCTAAAAAAGAAGATTTGATCAGGGAATCTATGTTTAGGTTTAGGCACAGGTAAAGAGTGGGGAACATTATTGATAATGTTTTCAGCTAGTCTAGTGTTTCTTGTGAAAGTTTGGCGAGGGGGGACCATAGATTGGAGCTTAGTCGAACACTTTCCATGAAAATAACGATAAAGCAGATACAAACTCGCAACATCTCTTCTGTGAGATAGAGGTTGCAGCGAAGAGAAAAGGACATCTCCTTGAACGGAACAAGTAGTTTAGTATATTTTATTAAAGCATATAGGACATAGGCCATAGAGAAGGAAATGGTGATTAACTATAGTTTAATAGATAGATTTATGCTCGAACAATACTTACGTTTACCAATCACCAATAACATCGTTTTTCCGATACAAAACATCATTTTTCATTTCTTGTTCCATGTAGATAACGTTTATTGAGAAAGAAATAATCTTCTTTATGAATAAGTATGTTTTTCTTTCGTTAAATTGTCATAAATTATTAATCGAATTTGGTTGTAAATCAAAGAATTCTATTTTAGTATTTTTAGTCATAGAAAATATACATCAAGGATGAACCGTTCTAACACAGGTGAAGATATTCGGCAATGTTCATTTCGTCGTACGCTTTATTTACTCCATAAATATGCGATTGTTGTCTCATATTTAATTCATGAATTCATGTCTCATGGTATTTCTGTCAAACTTCAGAGATATCGTACAGTACAGCATACCCACACATGTGTACATATACATCTATCTGTGGTGAATTACTTGTTCCTAGAAAGTCAGATATATTTAGATCAATAATGCACACACACATATATACACAAAGATATAATCATAGCGACCATCAATGTACACCCTATAGACCATTTACAATGAGATAACAATAAAGAATAATAAACAACTTCAAGTAGGTCAATACACTCACACATATATGATATATCTCTCTCTATATATATAATATATTATATATAATATATATTATATATAATATATATTATATATGTATATTATATCTCTCTCCCTCTCTCTCTCTCTCTCTCTCTCTCTCTCTATATATATATATATATATATATATATATATATATATATATATATATAAGAGGGTGGTCACCAAGAATGTGTATTTTTAACATTATTTTATCATTCCGTGTTTTGGATTTTCATTGAAAATTATGTTTAGATCATTGTAATAATGTTTTTAAGTCATTTAAATCGTTTTTAACGCGTTTCCAACGATCTCTGAAGCGTCTACTTCAGAAAGTATTTAAAATGTTTAAGATGGGTTAAAAATATAAACGAAAATTTTCGTAGTTCATTTGAAATATTTCAAAGAGCTGGAAACATGTGTAAGTATTTCTACTTTTCATTCGTATGTCTGGTTCATTGGGCTCTCTCTCTCTCTCTCTCTCTCTTTCTCTGCTTGTGTTTCTATTTATCTATCTTTGTTTTTTCTAATTTTTCCCCTTTTTTACTCTTACTTGAGTGGGAGTGAAGGGACCATTGATACTTGGTCAACTGGGTGCATAGGGTAGGATGTGTGCGTGTCTGTGAGTTTGTATATGTGTTTTCTTTTATTGGTTTGAAGAATGTATGTTCTGTTTTATAGTATTATAAAGTTATTTGCTTCCCTGTGATCCAAGGTCGTTACTATATATATAAGCGTTGGGACGATTAATCGGAATCGGAAAATCGGCATATTTGAGGGTATCGGTATTAGAATCGGAAAATTGTGTACCGATATTTCAATGCCAAAAGGATTCTTTTAATTGTCTATTTTATTTGATTTTGTTTTAAGCAAAGTCTTTCATTGCTGGTAATAATAAAAAAAAAAACATCAATATTTATAGTTTTTAAACAACAAGTGAAGCTAAAATAAATTGATCCCCCCCCACAAGAGTATTTCTACGTTTAGGAAAATATTTGCACATTTAACATGTGTATTTTTACTTTGATCAGCGAAAACATACAACTATATAGTTAAGTAATTAGAGACTTATAAAGAATCAGAATCGGAATCGGTAATTGTATTGGAATCGGAAAAAGATTGGCATTGTCCTATCACTAATATATATATATATATATATATATATATATATATATATATATTCGACTTTTATCTCATTAAAACCTTGAAAAGTTATAGGCTGTTGGCTTAGAATAAGTTTTTAAAGCTAAATTGATGCTTGGATATTGTAAAGATCGTGCGCAGTCTTTCATTGAATACTAATACCTATTAATTTCTTTATTGTAAATTAAACGGTAATACTTACTTCCCCACATTTATCATTACAAAAATCAACACAAATTTTCAGCTAGATTAGCTCAGAAGTGTCTGAAAAAAGAACAAACGGACAAAAAAGATACACACACACACGCGCGTGCACACATATATTATATATTATATATATATATATTATATATATATATATATTTACACACTATATATATATATATATATATACATATATATACATATACATGTATATGTGTATGCCGCTGTGTATATATATATATATATATATATATATATTTATACATATATTATATGTATGTGTATAATCTGAGTATTTTGTTTTCCAGGGGTTAAGTAACCAATGATGTTTAATGAGGTTAATACAAGAATGCTCAATACCGAAACAGCGAAAGGTATACCCTTTATTTGTTTTTACATAAGCAGTTATATGTTGCTACATACTCATTAGCATGTGTCGATGAGCGTGTTACCAGTAACTAGATACCTCTTCAAGCGATACAACTACGCGAAAACAAAGTTCCCAAAGAAAATACCAGGTCTTCCTCGGCACAGAATCAAACCCGCACCCCTATTGGATCTTATTTTCAAGTCTGATGTAAACAATTTTTTTTTTCAAACATTTGGTGGAACTTTCTGATATAAACTCCCCGTTACGAGGAAGACCTGATGTTCTCATTGCAAACTTTGCTTTCGTCTAAACTCTATCACCTGAAGAGGTCACTAGTTACTGGTAAGTATCTTACTGAAGCATACTCATGACTGTGTAACAACATATTACTATTTATGTAAAAACAAATATAAATGTATATATTTATACACATATAAACATATATATATATGCATGTGTGTATGCATTACTATATATATATATATATATATATATATATAGAGAGAGAGAGAGAGAGAGAGAGAGAGAGAGAAAGAGAGAGAGAAAAGGAGAGAGAGAGAAAGAGAGAGAGAGAGTACAAAATAAAAATAGATTTCATGCAGTTTACATATAAATATTTAGTTTTATTCGCACAATTATATAATTAGGATTATTGATTCTTTTTAAAGCGGAATACTCATTTTACACATCAGAAATATCAAAATTGCAATACAAAGCAAACACATTAAATATAAATATCCGATAAGTTTAAATGCCACTAAAAATAAAAACAATAAAAATTGTCTTCCACAAAAATACCTCACTAATTATAATCAATTATGAACGCAATTCTTTATCGAAATTTTATTATAAATCCAGAAGATAAATTCTAAAGAATATGCGACTGCCACATTTGCTAAACTCTTTGTTAATATCAGGGAATGTAACTCAAATAGAATTGGAATAGAATTAGACACGGTATTTCTTTCTAATGAAAAGAAAACAAGATTCAGCTGCCCCCAAAATGAACACTTCTCGAACGGCATGAATATAAAAATAAACGAAAACTGATAATAACATTTTATCTCATCAACAAATTAAAACCGCCACAGTCTAGAAGGATTTCTTAATAATTCATATAACTGCAAAATAATTAAGTATAGTAATAGAAGAGCTATTTTTACGTGGCCTTAGGGTAAAGATCAAAGTGTAATATCTGTTCTTCAGATGCTACAACTCAGTTTCTTGTTCTCTGTTAGTGGAGGAGAACTCCTTCATGACTGAGACAATTTTTTATTTTTTTGTTCCTTTTCTCCACTAACTATGTCCCGTGGGGAGGCATTGTAAATAGGAACAACAATAGTTAACAATCCGTTTATAAGTTTAGGGCAGTTTATTTTGATGTTATATTTTGTACATAATGATTGCTGCATCGTTTCAGATGATCGCCAGCATAGTGAGTTCCTCCAATCTTGTCGTCCATGCCATCTCAGATGACTCTGTACTCCCGCCGTAGACTTGCACATCTTGAAGCAGATGTGACATACAAATTGAGCAATTTCCATCGAATTGATTTCCTATGGAGGTTTAATGGTATTCCTATGAACAATGACATGTCTTCTCAGACCCTCAATAGATTTGCAAACTTTGCTGCATGCGAAACAGATCGTTTGGTTCGGACTAACAGACGCAAAGTTTACATGAATAGGAGATTAGTGCGACTTAAGGTGGTTGACGTAGCCAGATTTTCACAAAAGCACTCGTTCACAAGTGTCGCATTTCCAGCTCTGTGTGTCAGTGTTAAGACCATCAATTAAACCTTTGCGAATCTCTCGCTTCAGATTGCTGTGGGTCTGCTTTCTTTTCTTTAGAGCATCACAACCTTCACGTACAATCTTTCGCCATTTCGGTCTTTGCAGAGTAAGTTCTTCCCATGTGTCGATATCGATTTGTAAGACTTTCAAATTATTCTTTGTAGAGTTCCTGAACCTTTGCCTAGGCTTGTGTAGAGAGCTCTTGCCATTTTCCATTTCCCCGTAAAAAATGTTTTGGCAGCCTTCAATCTTTCATTCGAACCAGTGTCCCACACAACGCAAGTGAGATCTGATTACAAGGGACTCAACACTAGAGCAACATGCTCTCACAAAGACCTCAGTATCGGGTACTTGTGCTTGCTACTTGATATTTAAGATACGTCTCAAACATTTTTGGTGAAATCGTTCAAGCCATTTGATGTGCCTTTGATGCAATGTCCATGTCTCCGATGAATACAACAGTTTGGTTAGCACACAGGTCTTGTAAACGCAGATCTTAGTTCTGTCTGTGATGTCACGATCAGACCATACTATTATCCAACCTTCCAAAAGCTACAGATTCATTCTGAATTCGCCTGTGGATTTCATCGACAGAGAAATAGCAAGGTACACTAATGAATCTACTCTCCGTCAAGCAGCACCAACCATGATGTTCGGCTCCACGTATGACTGGCCCGATGCAGGGGGGAACATCTCATTTCTTTTAGATAGACAGATCCTTAGACCAAAGGTAGTGCAGAAGTCAGCAAAGCTATCCATTATATGCTGCATATCAGTGTGCGACAAAAGACAGTATCGTCTACATACAGTAATTCCTTGATCAAGACATGATGCAGTTTGGTTTTGGCATTAAATCTTCTAAGATTAAAAATGCGACCTGTGGCTCAAAACTTTAATATGACACTTCTATCGCAATCTCGAAACACATGAGCAAATAGAGCAGCAAAATATATAGAGAAAAGAGTAGGGGCAGGAACATCACTTTGTTAGACACCATTGTCAACTGGGATTTCATCAGACAATTTTCTGTTAAATGAGACTCGAGCTTTCATGTTCCTGTGCAGTTCCTTGAATATTCTAATACATGTTGGAGGACATCCTCCTTTTTCTAAGATTAACCAGAGAGCATCCCTATTGACGGTGTCAAATGCTTTGGTTAGATCTACAAACACTTGATACAGCGGTATCTGTTGTTCAATGCATTTCCCCTGGATTTGGCTGGCTGAAGAAATCATATCTATAGTTGCTCTGCCAGACCTAAAGCCACTTTGTGACTCTTGAATAGCATTAGGATAAACATCCTCCAGTAACCTGTTTAATAGAAGTCGTGCGAGAACTTTCCCAACAGCTTCCAAAAGCATAATCCCACGATAGTAATCACAAACATTCTTCTGTCCTTTTCCTTTAAACCGGGTCACCAAGACACCATCAATCAAATCCTATGGAACAGGAGAGCCTTCATAGATTTCCTCAACAAAACCAAGGTTGCAATAGCAATATTCGCACCTCCAATCTTAAGGAGCTCCACCGGAATACCATCCAAACCAGGTGCCTTGCCACTGCTGATTTGTCGATTTCCAACTGCACCTCAACCACAGTAGGCAAATGATCCATTCTGAATATGATATCAAATTGTGGTAGGCTATCAATTGCATCAGCACCTACTGCTGAGAGATTGTTAAATACATCAGTAAAGTGCTCTTGACATCTTTTCGAGATATTTTCTGGGTCCTTAATGACAACAAAACCATCTTTCGACATTAGGGGATATATTGAAGAGGTAAGGGGACCAAATACTTTATACACACATGCATACATACACGATGATTGCAAAATCTTGTCAGACGAGTGTCACCTCCTCAGACACTCAATGCCCACTAGTCCAAATGCCTGAGGATGTATTTATACAAAGATGAGGTTACAGAGTTTTAGCTTTGTACGACAGCTAAGTCTCTCTCTCGGTTCAAAATGTTGAGATACAGCAACAAGCAAGAGCAAGATAGCCAGCAACAAGTTAAACTGCAGACCAGCTTCATGTGGGTATTGGTCTCCTGCTTAAAGTTTTTTTTTAAATCGGAGATTTGGTTCTCTTAGAAATGTTGCCTTCACCACGATTTACGGGAGCCCTTTCCACCCCAACATATATATATATATATATATACATATATATATATATATATATATATATATATATATACAAAAGTATATACACGGTGCTTGTAGGCCATTTACCCCGAAAAAGGGTTCATTCGCCCTTTGGAAGGTCTTGTTTACATACATACATACATACATACATACATACATACATACATACATATAAAAACGAACTAGGAGACAAGATACCTGGTTTTGATTATAGATAATCGGGGACACTTGGTCGAAAATAAATGTGTAATCTAGTATACTCATTCTTCCAGCACTGAAATCCATATTTCCATATTTCGCATATCCGGATTAGGGACGTCTCTGAAATGGCTGTTCTACATTGTAAGTTCGTTGCTCATCAACCAGGATAAAACGATAGGCACAACCTCTTTAGATCAATGGGTTTATATGTCGTCAGCTACGTCTGCTGGTGGATTCGTCTCTTCGAATAACCGTCGGCGTCATTATTAGCAAAACCGATGTGCTAGAAATTCTACGCTTGTACAAAATAGGCGAAAGTCACATTTTTCTATGAAGATCGAAATTTACTCTAAACCATGAGTGGAAATCTTATAAAAAATACAGAAAAACAGTTGTGTTTGGTGCTAGAAGAGAAGATCGTTATTCGGAAGTATAATGATAAAAAATACAAAATCGTCTAGTTTATTTTATGATATATATATATATATATATATATATATATATATACATATATATATATGTGTGTGTATGTGTGTGTGAAAAAAAGTAAAAATGGCGTTATGAGAATGAAAAAAAAACACATGCGAGTGAAGAGGGACGGAAAAGAATTTATAAATGTGCGTGTAGGAGGGTTTGGATTATTCTATGTACGATGGGGCGTGCAATAAGTAATGGCCTTCCCACCTTCCACCAGCAGTAGAGCAACGAAACTTGGCACAGTTATTAGTCTTTCTCTACATAGGAACAACCAAGAGTTACGCATTTCTAACATCGTTTGATGCAGCTCTGGAGACCGTTTTTTGTAGCACATCCCAGGTTGGTCCTCCAACCATAACGTGACTTCAGAAATCAAGGCAGCATTATCTGGGAATCGCTTTCCTTTCGAAAACAACTTCATGGCTGGGAAGAGGTAAAAGTCAGAGTGTGCAAGGTCAGAAAAGTAGGGAGGATGGTGTAGGATTTCATAACCACACGCCCGTGCTTCTTATCTGGCGACATGCGAGTTGTGGACCGGACATTGTCCTGCAGGAGGAAGGTCCCTCTGCTGATCTTGCCCCGCCTATTGATTTTGATAGCTTCCCTTAATTTCCTCAAAAGTGAAGCACAATAGGCTCCTGTAATAGTGGTACCCTTTGACAGGAAATCTGTCACCACTACTCCCTCCTAGTCCCAAAAGACTGTAAGCATGACCTTGCCAGCAGAGGGCTGCACCCTTGCCTTCTTTGGAGGTGGTGAATCGATGTGCTTCCACTGCATTCACTGGGCTTTGGTCTCTGGATCATAGTGATTGAGCAAGGTTTCATCCTGTGTAATCAGTTTTTTAAAAAAACTTTGACTCATCTTCTTGGCACATCTCCAAATTCATCCTTGATCACTCGACGCGTTCTCGCTTCTGGAATGGTGTGAGCAACCTGGGAATCAATCTGGCAGATACCTTCCTATGCAAATGGTCATGAATGATAGTTTCAACAGATTCTGTACTAATATTTACGTCTTGGACTATTTGGCGAATAGTAATGCGCCGATATTACAAAATGGCAGCCTCAACTTGCCGGGCAGATGCCTCATCAATGGCAGAAGGGAGGCGACCACGTTGGGAGCTTTTTACACAGACTTTCGGCCATGTTTGACTTCACGATGCCAGCGTTTTACAAGGTCATATGATTGGCCATTATCACCATAAGTTTCTTTCATTTCATCAAAAGACTCCTGTGGTGTGCGTCCTTTCAAATACAAAAACCGGATCACTGCTGAACATTCAATAGGCTCCATTTCACACCTGACTCAGTTAAAAACCCGTGGGAAACAGAAACCACAATTAGTTCAGAACTGTAATTTGCCACATAACCCGTAGAGATTTAAATCATTGCACATGCAAAATTTCAGCTAGTTCAGACAACTGGAAATGCGTCAGGGGCATTACTTATTGCACACCCCTCGTACATATATAGTCAGATGTCACACGTATATATATATATATATATATATATACATGCATATTTACTGATCTGTTAAATCATTTTTTAACGTTACTTTTATATATTTTTTAATGTAATTTCTATGTTTGTTTTATGTATTTCTGGAACCTGCTTTCTCAGCATATTTAGCTACATCCTGATTATGTTTCCTAAAATAAGAAAAAAAAACAAAAAAAAACGTTGATAACAATATATCTATTTTCGGGTTTTCTTTCATATATATATACATATATATATATATATATATATATATATATATATATATATATATATATATATAGGCAACCTTCACGATACCATCTTTCGGACACTATAGATTGTCTTATGTGTGTGCCCGATTTCTGCGCGTATTGGTAGTTTCGTTGCTAGGTTCAATTGTTCAGACCCCAAGAATTGTCATCTCCTACACTGGGAAATTCGAAATCATAAAGCATTTTTGTGTAGGTATAATAAAAGAAGTATTATTTAATAATAATTAGAAATGTGCATATATATATATATATATATATATATAAATTATATATATATATATATATATATATATATATATAAATATGTTTTTCATGTATGCATATACAGGGTGACCCCCCAAAAAACAAAAGCTAAACGGAGGCCATCTAGAACATATGCTGTAGAACGGAGGAAAAAGGCCAAATACCCTAGTGTTTTGATGTGATGTTTTGAATATAATAAACCAGTTATGACCAAAGTTTCATTTCATTCAGACAAAACACTAAGAAACGGGGCCTAATTAGATTTGGGCCCGTTTTTTGGGGTCACCCTGTATATATATATATATATATATATATATATATATGATATTTTTGAATGCATAGTAAATATGTATATATTGTGTCATTTTTAAAGCATGCTACAAATCTTTTGCAATAGTAAACTCACTTAAAAATCAGTAGCCGTAGTGAAGTACTAAATTTTTACACAGACGCGCTCATACGTACACACACGCATACACACAGACATAACAGAAAATATTAGACACAAAGATTAATATATACTTATTTATATTATAGTGCTGGTATAACTAAGAGTATCTCATTAAATTTGCATCTCACAACATTGAAACATGCCATGAACCTTAGGAGCATAAGACCTATCAGTATTTCTGCAGGGACGAACCGTAAATCAACATGAAAGTGGTCTTAGTCAACGCAAAATAGTAAGAAATCTTTCAATTCATCTTTTTACTGTTAATAGAGTGACCATACAAATCATAAGAGATGACAATAAGTGTACAAAACCTCATCCAGGTTTTCCAGGGTCTCTGCAAGAACTTTGCATTCTTATGAAAAGAAATGTTGCAGAGGATCCTCGATTCAAAGCCTCTTACGTTGCAACAAACTGGACTACTATAGTAAAGTTGCAAGAACGAAACCTCGTTTTTGTTCTGTCAATATCAACCAAAGAAAAGATTGGGCTCGTGAGAAAATAGGGAACCACGTCCATGTTAGGCTAATGTCATTTTCTCTCATGAGTAACCATTTACATTAATTTTCAAAGTGAACGGGTTTGGTTATGGAGCATCCTTCACCAACAGTTTGACTTAAAAAGACTGAAGCTAACGCTGAAACATAGGGGTTTCATGGTTATGGTATGGGATTCAATTTGGAGTGATGGTCGTTCAGACTTGGTAGAGTGCAGTGGAAACGTCAATTCTGTTAAATATGTTATAATAATACATGAGAAACTCTTACAAATGTTCTAAAATTGAAAAATTCGTTAAGTTAACTGCTTACGTATTAAAGAAGGAGACCCTTGTCACTCTGATTGGGCGAAACAACGTTGGTTGTGCCAAATGGGATTAATAAACTTCAATGGACAAGTCCGTCCCCAGATATGAACCCAGTTGAAAACCTTTGGGGCATATTAGACGGGAACCATCGTAAAAAGACAAGAAAGCCATCGGCCAAGCCTGAACTTTTAGCATTATTGTCAAAGATATAGCATGAAATTCCTCATGATGATATTCGTTAACTGATCAATGCCATAGCTAGAAGGACCCTAGTAGTAGAAACAGTAAAAGGCAAGAGGAATGTCAACCAAATATTAGTTATCAAATTGGTAATCATTTATTGATTTTGTTCTATAAATTATATGCTTATTGAAATAAACTGTTTTTATGGGTGTCTAATCTTTTCTGTCATGTATATATATATATATATATATATATGTATGTATGTGTGTGTGTATGTATGTATGTATGCATCTATGTATGTATGTATGCGTGTATGTATGTATGTATGTATGCATGTATGCATGTATGTATTATGTATCTGTGTGTGTGCTTAGAAGAAGTAAGAGAATTTCTATATTACTAAAATTATGATTTTAGTGCTTATCTTTCTTGTACATACCTCATCTATGCAAAAGCTGTTTTCGATGGTAGAAGGGAAGTCTAATAAGTTAAATGGGGTAATTCATTAGATGATGAAAGAGAGGATCGCAATGGCGTAAATAACTGATTATAAAATAGAAGGAAAAGGAAGAGAGAGACTCGAAAAAGATGAAGAAAAAATGTGTTAAGACATAGATGTAGATAGATAGATAGAGAGAGAGAGAGAGAGAGGGAGAGAGAGGGGGGAAGAGAGAAAGAGGGCAGGATTAAAAGAAAAACAGAGATGGGTAGATTTTATTGTTTGCATATTATTACTTGTATATTTTTATTTAAATATTCATAATCTATCTATCCCCCCTCTCTCTCTCTCTCTCTCTCTATACATATATATATATATATATATATATATATATATATATATATATATATATATATATATATATAAGTGAGAATCTATGTGTGGTAGGACACTTCTTAACTTATATAGTCAATGGATCTATAGATTGGAAATTTGGTATATATAATATTCAATCATTTGGAAAACATTTTAAGTCGCTTTACCTCCGGGAAAAGGCTGGCTAAAGGAGCCAAAATTTAAATATTAGAAGTTTGGGGTCATCGGATGTTTGTCAATTTGTCATCTTTTTTACGAATGCACATGCGTGAATCGTTCATATGACAGTTCACTGTGTTAATAATAAGTAGGTTTGAAAGCACTTTTTACAAAAGCTGACAAGCTGGCCTAATGTTTATCGTATTTGACTCATTGTTTTCATGTTTTTTTTTGTTTCGATTTCAGTTCGAGCAATTTTTCTTTTACTTACGAGAAATTAACTGTTTAGAAAAAGCATTATATTCTCATGAACATGTCTCAGATTCTGTAAAAAGTAAAAAAATATAATATTTATCCGTATTTTACGACCAGGTAACGCCGGGCAGCTTGCTTGTATTGTATATTTTGGGTATGTTATTATTTTTCATCGCACTCTTTTCTGGGTGCAAAATGTAAAGGGATTAAAAAATTAACGAATTATACTCGAGTATTTTTGTATCTTTGTAATTTCAAGTCTTGATAATAGACACAAAATAAAATATAGGCACTTCAGTTGCTATTAATTATTTGCTAAAACAATGCTTAATTCACGCATTTATTCGCGAATGTCATTCGTATTTCTTTTATATCGAAACATATATAACTGATAATTCGATTATCACCTGACAATTCTTTGTTCTATATTTTTTTTACTTTTAACACAACAATGTTTACAAGTTTAGTGTCGACGCTCTCTTTCTTTTATATAATTTTGCTTGACGTCATGTTTAATCTGCTATCTCATGATCGTCTGTTCATGTACTTTATTTCGTCGTGAGAAATTCTGGCACAAGATCAGTAGGTGGGGGAGAGTCAACTTAGCGACTCTAGAAGAGAATCATTCTTGGCTATTAAAAATTGAATACCCAACACTTATAAGAGACGAGGTAACGGTCTTAGGAATGGGAGCCTGATAGTATTGCACATGACTCACAACATGACCTCAGTCAAAGGTTAAAATGTCATTTAAATAATGACCTAGACTCTGTTAGATTTGTTGTCTATGACAAACCCTTGCCTGGACTCTGAAAAAGAGAAAAAGCAAAAGCGTGAATTTTGTTTTGTACAGAAGACTTTATCGCTATTCAGAGAGCCCAAAACGTCACTATTGATGTAAACGGTACACGTCTAATCTAATACAGGACTATAGCATGCCGCCCGGCATTGCCCGGTGGTAAATATTCTTTAATATGATACTTTGCTCTCTGCAGATTACGTATTTGTTATGATATTATAGTGAACCCCGTACGGCATAATCACGTTGACACACCGGTTCTCGTCAGATCACCGAAGTTAAGCAACGTTGAGCCTGGTTAGTACCAGGTGAGTGACCGTTTGAGAATTCTAGGCGCTGTATCTCGGCATTGTTTCCAGTCGTCCTGAACTCAGGAGAGGTGTGGTTGGAGATTGCGCAACTCTTGCCACAAGAATTTCACGCGCAGGCACTCTTTCAAGGGTATTCATATTCCGTCAAGACTGAAGTAAGACATATAGTGGACCCAATATATAGTAATAATTAAAAAAGTTAAAAAAAAAATGACTCGTGCGCCACTAGCGAGAATCGAAACCTAAACGTTCAGCTTACTATTTACTTTTTCTTTTAACGTTAATGCCTGAGCTATAAAGACTAAAAACTTTTGCACCAATTTACCCCAGCTAAAACCAGAATATAATGTTTTGCATGAGTTCGAATAGCTTATATATTAAGTTTCATGTCTGTAGACTAAGAAGTGGCAGAGGATGTTTGTAGGCAAAATTTGGAAACATATATATATATATATATATATATATATATATATATATATATATAAGTGTTTGTATTTACTGTCGTCGTTTTACGAGAATATTACGTAAGTATAATTCATGTAGAATATCTTCATGGATATAATTACACGTAAAGTAAAGATGAATATCTTAAACATAACCTGAAAAAAAAAAAAACAAATAGGAGATTTATTAAAATGATTGTTTAAAAGAATATGCCAATTAGCTAGATCTTCTGTCGATGAATATAATTCACGAGCCATACATAGCAAAGTTATACATTTTTTTAAATAAACAGAAAAAAACGTTTGTCTTTTTCTGTTATCAATGTGTAGTATCTGTTCCGATAGATACTGTAATCAAAGACCATATGTGGGTCAACTCCACATATAAGACTATTGCTCTTGTTGCAATCAGTTATTGGTCAATGTAGGGAAAATTGTTCATACCATTTGTCACTATCCAGTTCCCTCTCGGGGGAACTGGTGTCACTCACAACATTAAAAAACGGCCTTGTGCCTAATTTGCTTAGTGGGGAAGCAAATAAATAACTAAATATATAGAAAAAAACAAATTTATAGGAGTATAGATTAAGCGGGGAAAAACCGAGATTTTCTACTTTTGTGAAATCAAATCAACTTTTTTTTTTATCAATATACAATCTTTTATAATCTGATTGTGAGGTATTTCTCTGGCTTCTCTGTATAATCCTTCTCCCGGTGATACAATTGAAAACAAAGTTCTATGCAAGGATTTCCCACAAGTATTAAGTACGTTATTGTTTATTGTGTGCAAGAATTCTTGCAATAATATACGATATTAGGGTAAGTATTCGCACCGGGATACAATATAGGTTGTGTGTATAAGTTTAAAATTGAAAAATATAACAATTTAATGAAGAGAAAGGATTCAAATTAATATTGAGAATACTGGAGGGAGTATATAAAAAAGACATTCACGCATTTACAGGAAACGCACGTGTTCTTTTCTAGTATTGAAATCTTTTTTGCATTAATTTGGGGCCTTATACTTAATATCCTATGCACCCGAATGTAGACAAGTATATATCAATATATCCTGACAGCAATCTATACCCTGATTTTTAATTACAGATGTTATGAAACTTAATCGTATAAAACCAACCGCGATACACAGATGTAAATAGTCACTACTACATGGTCGATACTAGGATTTGAAAAAGAAAATAGCATACAAGCCTTATTTTATTGTTAATGTATCTATCTATCTCCTTTCTTCTCTTTCTTTTATTCCCTCTCTTTTGTTTGTAGTTTGGCGAGTAAAAATGGTTATATTGTTTAATCCTAGCCACCGTTCGAGACGTGTCGCAAAAGTTGGATTTTAGATGCCAAATACGAACAACAGCTTAGCTTTACTTTCGAGCTTTGAGAAAATGTTCCTTTTTAAATGTTTAAAAACATATTTAGTTTTATAGAAAAATGTGTCTGTTGCTTACGTACAGTAGCGTCCCAAACTAAGGGACGGAATTTTAAACCTAATATTTGTTAGGAATAAAAACTGCGAAGAGCTGAATTTTGACAACTGGTAGTCGTTATTATCCATAATAACATAATAACATTTGAATCATTTGCAAAGGATAGAAAAATAATTATAACAATTATTTATTTATTTTCAAAATAGGAACCTCCAAATGTAAGAGACATAATTGAGAAAAACAATGTAAACAGTATGCTGTATTCAAATATTTTAATTTCCTCTACAGAATGTCTTACTTAGTCATTTGTAAACATTGCATTCGCCGGCACCATGGCGAAACGTCAAAAACTTGATTACTCTGTGAGACAAGCTATATTGAAGCTACACAAGGAAAAGCACACCATTAGAGAGATTTCAGAGAAAGTGAAACGTTCCAAGAGCGTTATAGGCATGGTTGTTAAATCCTACAATGACACTGGCAAAATAGCGCATTTAATACCGGCAGACCCCTCAACACGTCGGCAAAAGAAGATCGAATAATGCTGTGTATGTCATTAAAGGACTGTTTAAAGTCTTGCACAGAAATTAAAAGGGTTATGAATAGTACCTCATGTGTTAATGTGTCAATATATACCGTTTCTAGACGACTGCAAGAAACAGAGCTGTTTAATCGAACCACATGGAAGAAATCCATTGTTAGTTTGAAGAATAAGACGACAAGATTAGAGTTTGCAAACAGGTATATAATTTGGACATATAAAAACTGGGAAAAAGTATTTTCTGTGATGAAAGCAAGTTTAATTTATTTGTAAATGATGAAAATAAAAACAATGTAAAAAGACGTATTGGTGAAATATTACGTGCAAAGTGTAATGAAAACACTATAAAGTTTGGTATTTGGAATGTTTTCTAGCCAAGGTACAACGCCTCTTGCCCGGTTAAAAATCCGTGTAAACGCGCAGATCTATAGAAATATTGTTCAAGATTATACTGTGCCAATCATACAGAATTCAGGTTTCGATAGGGCTACCCTTATTCAAGATAATGCCCCATGTCACAAGGCAAAGACAAATAAGTTACCTTAGCGAGCAAGATTTCGAAATTATGGATTGGCCACCATAAAGCCCTGACTTAAATCCAATAGAAAATCTTTGGAATACCTTAGGAGTGAAAGTTATGGAAAGACGTCCCACTAACACGGAGGATTTGTGGGTGAAGCATTAAGAAGAATGGTTTAAAATTTGTATCGAGGATTGTCAAGAACTGATTCATTCTTGTAGTTCAAGATGTACAGCTGTAATTCAGAGCCAGGGCTAATTTACTAACTATTGGTCGTACATGTATTTATATGTTTTTTTTTGTTTTTTATCTGTTTACATTGTTTTTCTCAATTTTAGGTGTTACTTTCGGACGTTCCTATTCTAAATAATTGTCATAATTCTTTTTCCTTCCTTTGTAAATGATTCAAATTTTAGTATGTTATTATGGATGATAACGACTACCAGTTGTGAAAATTTCAGCTTTTCACAGTTGTGATTTCTTATATTAGGTTTACATATGTTGTCCCTTAGTTTAGGACGCTACTGTATACAGGCGTGTAGCTCCAGCACTGATGTTCTTCCACTAATAACGTCGACATTGAATTCGTAGTAAAGATTCACCAACTGACGTAGCCGACGACGTATAAATCCTTTGATACAAAGAGGATGAGCCTATCATTACAACATATTTAATACTCATAGAAGTGGTTATTGTATCTTAATCGGAACAGCCCCTCAAAAAACGCGATCGCAGTGCGGACAACCAATATACTTTTCTCAGAAGGCAAGGGCGTCATATTATGACTTTTACAAAGAATTTTCATTTATTTATTAACTAGGAGGTATTACCGTATATCAAGACACAAAACTACTCGAAGATAAAGGATAATGCATGCTCGCTAGCCGCTGGGGAAAACGCCATTATGATCAAACTTTGGGTAGAATTTTATCATTAAAAACGGTGACTCTGAAATAACTTTCTTACCCAAGAACTTGGATTTGATCATGCTTTAATTAACTGAGAAGCAGTCCCGTGGTATTGTGTTCCAATTGTAGAAAATAAACTTTACTTTTCTCATGTAATTTTTGTACAATTGTAGGCACATGGAGAGAGAAGGAAAATTATTAACTGTACTTGTTACAGTACAACTGTTTGTTGTAAATGTTTTACAAGTGGATAGCCATAGATAGAAGCCCCTTCAAGCACTAGTAATGAAAGTAAAGATAGAGAGAAGATAGACTCGCGACGTCTTTTCTGCGATAAAGATGAAATATACGGAGAGATGAAACCGTTTTCGCCCACTGGTTTTCGAAGCCAGTTTTGTAGTCTGTCAAGTCAGAAAATGTTACTCTTACCAGCTTCTCTTAAAATATTGTACAAGTAGAAAATTAAGTTTTTCTTGAGTTACCAATTGCATACACATAAAATAAACCAGTTAAGAACAAATTTTGAAACATGAAATCCAAATTAATTTGATATCACATTTACGTAAGAGAGTGTTGACTTCATTGCGATTTGTACGATCTTGCGAGCCTGAGACTATTGAGTAATATATAAGGAGGTAGACTGAATAAATTCTACATCCGTTGTGACAAACAAATATTGAGCATCACCTGGACGTATTTACTTTTGATAAGTCCACGCCGGTAGAATAGAAGTCGTAGAATTGCGAAAGACATTCACGATGCAGAACGTCAGTTAAAGGAAAACAGTCGCTTGCAGGATGTATATAGAGATGACAGTTTAATATCAAGCCTGCTATCTGGAGAATTTCTGCTTAATATTGCTTTAGAAGAAGAAGAGAAAAGGAGATGTAGATTGATAAATAGTTAGAGATAGATAAAGATATATGTAGAGTGAGTGAGAGACAAAGAGTGGGGTCGATATAGAAGGCGAAAAACAGAACGACATATTTGTGATGAGAAGTGGAAACAAAAGGGGTGCGGAGAGAGATAGATCTGCTCTTGTTTCAAAGTGACGGGGAGAATAGACCGAGTTTCAGCACTATGCGGCGAATGCAATCAACTCCCCATATTTCCTCCTATAACACAGAACAAGCTAGGTAACATACAAATATCCGTGCATGAGGTCGCCAAGCTAATCAAGAACCTAGATTCCAGTAAAGCAACTGGCCCTGATGGCATCCCAATTATAGTGTTAAAAAAGCTTCAACCAGAACTTACTCCCATACTTACGAAACTATTTAAGCGCTGCCTTAAGGAGATGTGCTGTCCGACTCCCTGGAAGACCTCATCAGTTTGACCTGTATTTAAGAATTCAGGTGATGTCATCTCTCTCTCAGTACAGACCAATAAGTCTCCTGTGTGTTATGAGTAAGTTGCTGGAAACCATATTAAATAGAGAAATAGTCAACCACCTCAGCAGAAATAACCTTCTTAGTGACACACAATATGGTTTCCGTTCTGCAAGATCTACCGCAGATGTGCTGACGGTTATATCCAACAGGATTAGTGAATCTCTTGACAAAGGCTTCCATTCTAGGGCAATTGCTCTTGACATATCAAAGGATGGACAAAAATCGGAGGCCTGCAATATAAATGCTGGAGTCCCTCAGGGGTCAATCCTAGGCCCAACTCTCTTCCTGATCTACATCAATGACCTCCCTAAACACATACTTAAATCATTCGTTGACATCTATGCTGATGACACGACCATCTACGACAACACATCAAAGGCTGTAATTGACGAAGTTCTCTCTGATTCTCTCTCCTCTTATCTCGAGCGCGTGGTTCAGTGGGGGGAAAAAGTAGCTGGTTACCTTTAATGCATCCAAAACCAAACTCCTATCCTTACATCACTCTGATCCCCATCTGGCATCAGTTGGGATGGATGGCTCTCGTCTGGGTGAGTCGCCGTGTTTTGACAAGCTTCCGGGTTTGACCTTTACTCCTGATCTGAAATGGAACACGTACATCAAGTCTGTTGCCAAGGTCGCTGGAAAGATGGTGGGATCCTTCTACCGATCCAGAAGATATCTCACTACTGATGCAATTCTCTATCTATATAAAAGCCAAGTACGTCCAAGGATGGAATACTGTTGCTATATCTGGGCAGGAGCTGCTAAAAACAGCCTATCCTGCCTTGACAGAGTACAAAATAGACTTCGTGGCTTAGTGGGGGATGCCCTTTTCTCTACCCTGCAACCTCTCTCCCACAGAAGAGACGTTGCGAGACTATCCTTGTTTTATCGTTATTTCCATGGCAGGTGCTCGTCTGAACTCCAATCTCTGGTCCCCCCTCGCCAATCTTTCACGAAAAACACCCGTCTAGCTGAATCCACTGTGAAAAATTTCCCCCACTCTTTATCTGTGCCTAAATCAAAACGCGGATTCCGTGAACGAAGCTTCTTTCTTAGAACTGCACGCCTGTGGAACTCTGTTCCGTCTGGCAGCTTCCCACCGAACTACAACTTGGATGTCTTCAAGTCCAATGTTAACAAATTCCTAATGAACCGCCCCCTTAAGTAAACACTTCATCAAATCTCCACACTAACGTACTGTACTTGCAATAACCTTTATCCCTGAGTGGCTTCCGGGCCTTGATAAGTGTTGATCACTGTGTAAAAAAAACCCCCAAAAAAACTTAATACTAAGTGAACAATAACGATTCAGCACAATTGGCTTAAAACAGAAAGTCTAAACAAGGGAAGATAAATTCGATGACACGAAAGGATCTCAAAATATTATTAGCGCCATTAATAGGAAGCGGATCTGTGGTCTATTCTTGCAAGTAAAGAAAAAAATGAAATAAGTGTATCGACTATCAAGTCTAATTCAAAGAAGGTGGTCTCTTCTATCAGGCTAAGAAACCTCTAACACTTGCAAGTACCTATATTCTTTATAAAGCAAACATAAAAATATGCAGGGGGAATTATTTCCGCCACTTTTAACTATTAATCACTCACACGAATTAAAAACAACCTATGTAATCTATTACGTTCCACAATATCTAAAAAGCACAAGTCTTTATCGCATCGCTGCAATGCTTCATCCCTCTACTAGTTTAATAAGTATTTCCACGAAAATGTGCTACGACACACTTTCCACATTTGTGCTTCTCCTCAACTACCCCCGAAAAACAAATAATCAGCACAATCACACTGTCAACGTCCCTTATATGGTCGAAGTGTTTATATTTTGCATTTCTCTATGTTTGTTTATCAGCTTTATCAAAAATTAATATATATATATATATATATTAAAATATACATATATATATATATATATATTAATGTAAGCGAATAAACCTCTCAACGTAGAATTTCCTACTGCCATCTAATTGACTATCTCTTTAGGGTTCAGTTACATATACTGTTTTTGGATTTTATTGAAGTAATTTAATTACAAGAATATGATAGATTATTAATTAATTAATAGTTCCGCTTTAATGGACATCGTATAGTTCATTGATATTTTTAAATTTATGTGAATTTGAATATTTTAAATTATGCGCATAAAGTTAACTTTGGAGATTTATTATGCCGACGGTCTGCTTCGTTATTTTCTTTTCATTATATCTCAGCCGTCTAGTCGCAAAAATAAATTATATGCACGTGCGACTAATTTTCCTAAATCAATTTACGAATCTCAGCTGATTTGATTGAACGATGGAAAATTATTTTTTAAGCGTCTTCATTACAAAGACATTGAATGCTCTTAAGAGTTAATACATAAGAACATCACGGTGGTGGACTTTTAAGAGCATTTGTCTATTTTTCTTAAAATTTTGGTCATCATTCTTTGGATCTATATTTTCATATTCGCATTAGTAACTGCTTACTGCCAAATACTATAGATACATATGTTACAGAGAGAGAGAGAGAGAGCTAGAGAGAGAGAGAGAGAGGTGAGTAAAATAAGAAGACGGACGTTTTTCCGTTCGTCTCCCCCCTCCCCAGTTAAGAGGGGGAGACCACGGAAAAACGTCCGTCTTCTTCAAAGCTCAAATCAAATCTCACAGATCTAGCCAACCACGTCACACATACGTAATTTGGTCAGCTGACCTTTGGTTCTGGTAAACGTGTCTACCTCCACGTTTACTCACCTCTCTCTCTCTCTCTCTCTCTCTCTCTCTCTCTCTCTCTCTCTCTCTCTGTAACACATATATGTATAATTTTATACGTAAAAATTAAATGTCAACATAAAAGCGGTTGCTCTGTTAAAGGCTTATTATAGTAGCTATAAAATTGACCGTTAACAGCATAAAACGATCTTTTTTTTTTACACCACTTATCAGAGCCCAGATTGCCACTCGAGGATAAGGGTTAAAGAGTGTACAGTATCAGTATCATAGAAATCGTTAGTAGTGGAAATTCTGTAAATTTGTTAACTTAAGTTGAACGGCTTATCAAGAACTTGCTTACATTGGACTTGAAGATGGTCATATTGTAGTCAGCTTAAAAGCAGGTAAACGGACGACAGTTGCATAGGCGTGCAGTTCTAAGAGTCCACCATCTTTCTTTCGTGCTTTTCATCTAAATGAATCAATAGCGCAGATATTACATTTATCAATATGAATGAACTAAAAAGATTCAACCATGTGAAGAAATTGTTGGTTATCTTGCCTTAAGCACAACATTTAATGATTCCTATCAGAGTGACCTCCCCTTTATGCGGATCTTGGATTGCATCTTAATTATCTCTACTATTATATAAAATGAATGTCTGTGTGTGAGTTCGTTTCTTATGGACTCAAACATTGCTGGGCCGAGTTTTATTAAATTTCACACGAAGGTAGTATGCGACTTGCAGTGTTCTCAAATAAGTTTTATATCGGAATGTCCTCGATAAGTATCGATACGCGATTACCGCAATAATCCGTAGTAAGCAAGGGCAGCCGATTTTTACTAAAGTTAACACCTTACACACCCTAACATTATAAGTGCATTTGAGAAGTTTTATTACTAAACAAGTCGACAGTCCCGACATATAAAATCAGCATTATGTTATTTGATATTACGGCAACGTGTGCGAAATTAATGTTTCTGTTTAAAGCACAAGTGCACCATGGTGCTTAACTTTTTTTAAATTTTAAACAGAGGATCGTCAGTACAGCAATCGAAAAGGCAAATCTTCTTGCCCGAGGTTTTGTCTCGAATTCCACTTTAGATTCAACAAAACACCCCCTCCAAAATGTCATTTTGAGAACAAAATCTACACTCGATAATCTAAAAATAACCCTTTCTCTTGTTCTTGATGTAATAATAACCGTACACGCCTCAAAGGCATGTGGACTCGAACTTATCTCTGTTATACTATTAAAATATACTCTGCTCCAGTTCTCAAACTCTTTAACAAAATCTTACTGAATCTTGTTTTCCTGACTGCTGGAAAATTGATTCTGGTGTACCAGTTTTCAATATTTCTAGCGAAAGAACTGACCCAATAAATTATCGCCCCATTTGCCTCCTTTCTCTCCTCGCCAAAATCTTTGAGTGATTAATCAATCAAGCACTAGTTGGCTACCTAGTAGATAATTTCAGGCCGATAGTCAGGATTTAGGGAAGATCGTTCTACTGCAGATAACCTAACTATAATCTTGGAATATATATATCATACACTGGGTAAGCAAAGGGAGGCTAGGTTAGACGCCATTGACATAGCTAAGGCGTTTCACAGAGTTGTGCCATATGGTGCAATCGCGTGGTCTTTATTATTCCTGATATTCGTAAACGATATCCCTGATGAAATTCTATCTTAGATTGGTATATTTGCTCATAAAACGACAATTTATAACAGACACGAGGATAAAAGGAATGAGTGCATATTTATAAAAATAGATAAAAACTAAGACGAATACATCCAGTCTGTAGAGAAGTAAGGCAGAAACTGGATGGTAACGTTCAATGCCGTTAAGACTAAGCTTATTTTCTTTAGTAATTACAAATTTGGCCTCAAAAAGTAGCCCCTTAATGTTAGTAACCCTTATTGGGGGGGTCCAAATACAATTTACAACAAGAAAAAGTTAAATTACAGCCATTATTATTACATAACTGTTAAAGTAAATTACTCGACAGCACCATCGATCAAGTCTATAATACCTATAGTGCAACAGGAAATATAGTCAACGTACGCTGCTCTTGCAGGACTAAAAAGAAGTTTCCATTAGAGTGCTACTGTAAAACTTAATTCTTTGTTTATGAAACTACAATAGCGGATCAATCTACAAGCTTACCGGAAAAATATATGGGTATGACACAAGATCCATTTAGACAAAGACATTATGTACATATAAGCTCCTTTAGAGCTAAAACAAGGATAAAAAACATCATTAGTGACCCAGGTGTAGGAACTTAAAGAAAAGGGCACATCTTTTACTATCAGATGGAGAAAAATCGAACGTAAAGAAGCAGACGACCCAGAATTAAATAAATGCTCACTTTGTAATGCAGAAAATACAATATTCTACGGATAATTCTTGCCCCAGAAATAAGATGTTTAAATGTGAGGAGTGGATATTTGAAAATTTTATATACAGAAGGCAAGCAGTCGTTATAATCTACGTCAGTAAAAAAAGACAAAGCCTACATTTTTATAAAAAAAACACAAATAAAAAGATCTTACATTTTTATTTAAATTTTAAATTCTAAAATTGATTTTAGTTTGGAAACTTGGATTTAAATTGTAATTTTAATCAATTATCTTATAGATTTTAAAATATTTTATTATATAGATTTTTTAAAATCATACTTTATAAATGTAATTTACAATCTATTTAAATTTTAACACCATAGGGGAAAATACAATAATATTGAGGTTAATATAGTAGGAAAATCCTTTAGGCTAAATAAGCATCCCCCCGTCCAAACTTTGAAAGATTTATAATTTTTAAATGCATTTCGATATAATGAAATGGCAGTTAAATTTTTTATCGATAATAGGATAAATTTTAGTTTTAAAATTTAGAAAATAAATTTTTAAAATTAATTTATATTTCGTATTAAAGGTACTTCTAAAAATGCAATTGAAATAAGATTTTAAATTTAGTAAAGTTTAATTTTTAATTTAATAAAATCACCACATCCGATAAATATGGGCTTTTTTTCCAAAACGGGTTAAATGTGAACTTTTAATATTGCAACGTCTTGTCAGACGAGTGCCACTCCCTCAGACATTTAAAATCCATGAGCCGAAATGTCTGAGGGAGTATCTATACAAATATGATGTTACATACTCTTAGCTTTGTACGACAGCTAAGTCTCTCTCTCTCTCGGTTCAAAATGCTGAGCTCCAGCAACAAGCAAGAGCAAGATAGCCAGCAACAAATTAAACTGCAGACCAGCTTAATGCGGGTACTGGTCTTCCGCTTTATTGTTTTTTAAATCAGAGATTTTCTTCTCCTAGAAAGGTTGCCTTCACCACGGCTTACGGGAACCCTCTCTACCCCAATACACATATACACACACACAAATATACACGGTGCTAGTTGGCCGTTGACCCAGAAAAAAGAGTTAATTCGCCCTTTATCTAATATAAAGCTGAACGTCTGTGTGTGTGTGTGTGTGTGTGTGTGTGTGTGTGTGTGTGTGTGTGTGTGTGTGTGGTCACGAATAGGCTTCTATATGGTTGACTACTATAGAAAACTGATAATATAATGATAGAAGATATATCGAGACATTGGAGTGGATATGTTTGATCTGGCATAATGATAATTCATTAAAATTGTGGGGTCTGCGTACGCGTCTGGACCACAAAATATGAAAATAAAGCATAAAAAAATAAAAAAAAACGTTATTTTTTATATAGATGTACATAATACTACTTTGAAAACTATGTTTTAACTTAAATAGGGATGGTATAATAAATTTGTAGGGTCTGCGTTCTCGTCTGGCCTCCATAGAATGGAAATCGGCACAAACATTAATAAAGACTTTTCATATGTATCTGCGTAAGTATACTTCGATAATTATGTTTCAGTTTGAAGAAATATGGTATAATACAATTATGGGGTGTTCGTTCGCGACTGACCTCGATATAATGGACACATATCACTAAGTTTAACAAGGTTTTTTAATATAGATCCACAGAATTGTGATAAGTATTTCAGTGTGAACAGGTATGGTATAATAAATTATGGGGTTTATCTATTTTATTTTTACTTTCATCATATTTTGCTTTGGTTTTGATACCCCCAAATTCGAAGCTATCTCTTTACATCCCTTCCTTTTCATAACCTATCATACTTTCATAAATCAAAGTCCATTTTCTGTTGGCTGTTTTTGAACCCAGTCAACGGCAGGTACTTTTGCTAGTATATATATATATATATATATATATATATATATATATACCGCTTCCGGTTATAAAACAGATAAGTATAAGCTGAAGAGAAGTTGATATGGGTATCTAAAATGGTCCATAATCAATGTGTTTGAAACCGACGGGTCCAATGACCTATCTTATATTAAACTTTATGTAAACAAAATATAAATAATACGCATATATTCTTCGGATTTTCCTTATAATTGAGCACACTGCTTGATTTCTTTTCCAAATTATATACACGCGCTTTCTTCCCGTTTTTTTCTTTCTTAATCTATTTAACCCCCTATAAATTGTAACTAACTGTGTAATAACTTTTGGTTCAAGTATAGTTAATTTCATATTATGAGCTTCTTTAAAGCATTAGCCTGTAAAACCTCTTTCATCTGATGAGAAGAATTGCATTTTTCGAAACTTCTCGGAATAAGGGTTTTCTTGTTTATTTGTACTCCTTGTCGACTAATAAAAGTTTTTATACCTACTTTACAGCTTTATAATGTTTATTTTGAAAATTTGAATTAATTTTCAAAATAAACAAATATCTTTCTATTATATATATATATATATATATATATATATATATATATGTATGCATAAGTATAAGTATATATATTATATTATATATATTATATTATTCTTTATGTAAATACAGTCATATCTTACTTGGTAATTTTTGTATATTTATTCTACTAACCTAATGAAATAAAATATGATTGAAACGGTCTGCACATCGTAGAAAGATATTACTGTATTATGAATAATAAAATATAAAATTTGCTCTCTTTGATTGAGCACTATCAACGACCCTTGTGGAAATTTAATTACTCTTAATTCTTGGATATCTTTCTACTTGGAATATATATATATATATATATATATATATATATATATATGTATATATTTCAGAGGGAACATAATTTAATTTAAATACCAAAAAACAAAAAAAAAAAAACGGGCAGGTGAAATTATTAAAACATTTTTTTCCTTAAGGCCTTACCGTCTGACCCTCTAAGAGGAAACGTCAGAATGATAAATTAAAAACTAAGAAACGAATGAGGAAAGAAGGGAATTTGGTTTCAGTTGGAAGACCAGTGAGTAAAAAAAATCTCACTGTTCAGGTGGTTTTAAATCAATAAATATCTCCAACTGATGTTTCAAAATCTTTTGTCTACACAGGCTAGGTCGAGAGTTATTAATCACTAACGCCTCAATGATAGTTCGACCTCGCACTGTATAAAACAGAAAACCACCCATCGGAGTATTGATCAGAACACCTATTTATACTCACCAGGTGATTACCAATGGCGGGCTCATGAGCTTGGGAGTGCCTGGATGTTCTCGAAACCTGGTGTAGTCGAATATCCCGAGGGATATGTTGGGATATTCTCATTTCTAATCTTTGGGATGTTTTGCCAACACACACACACACACACACACACACAAACCCCAAAGATTAGAAATGAGAATATCCCAACATATCCCTCTGGATATTCGACTACACCAGGTTTCGAGAACATCCGGGTACTCCCAAGCTCATGAGTCCGCCATTGGTAATCACCTGATGAGTATAAATAGGTGTTCTGATCAATATTCCGATGGGTGGTTTTCTGTTTTATACAGTGCGAGGTCGAACTATCATCTCAATATCATTGAGGCGTTAGTCATTAATAACTCTCGACCTAGCCTGTGTAGACAAAAGATTTTGAAATATCAGTTGGAGATATTTATTGATTTAAAACCACCTGAACAGTGAGATTTTTTTTGTTTATTTTTCTCACTGGTCTTCCAACTGAACCAAATTCCCTTCTTTCCTCATTCGTTTCTTAGTTTTTAATTTATCATTCTGACGTTTACTCTTAGAGGGTCAGACGATAAGGCCTTAAGGAAAAAAAAATTAATAATTTCACCTGCCCGTTTTTTTTTTTGTTTTTTGGTATTTAAATTAAATTATGTTTCCTCTGAAATTTCTCCTTCCATTTTGCTGTACCAAAAATTTACTTATATATATATATATATATATATATATATATATATATATATATATATATATATATATATATATATTTAAAAATAAACGTATCTGTGTATCTGTTTGTCTGTGTATATATGTGTGTCTGTCTGTGTGTGTACATTTCCCTACGCAATAACAATTTTTGCCTACAGACACCATATTTAATATACAGTGTACTGAGATTTGGGAAAACCGATGTGATCAGTTTTCATCAGAAATTTGGCGATTAAGGGGTCAAAGATCAACGATTTGACCTTTGAGAACCTTGCCTAACTCCTCCTACAATTTTGAGCCTAAACACTTGAAATTCAAGATATAGATTAATAACTCGATTTGAGCCAAAAACAATACATTTTAAGGGGTCATAATTGGGGTCAAATTTAAAAAAAAATGACCGGTGTTTTTTTTTTTTGCTCAACATACACCTCCAAATACCCGGGCAACGCCGGGCACCAATGCTAGAATATATATATATATATATATATATATATATATATATATATATATATATATATATATGTATGTATAAAATAAAAATACCAGCGATGGTTGACGTTATGTTGTTTGGAAAAAAAGAAAAAAAAAACGAATGAATTTATGAAATAATCAACGTTTAGTCCCTATTGCAGAGAACATCTACAGGATATTAAAAGGAAAATGCATAAAAAGAAAATGATCATAGACCATACCATATACACACACGTATGTTGTTTTCTTCTCGACATGGGTAGGATTCTTACACTATTTTCTTTTATTTTCCTATGGTCTGGAATCTTACCCATGTCGGGAAGGAAAACATATGTGTGTGCATATAGTATGGTTTATGATCATTTTTTTTAATGCATTTTTCATTCGTTTTTTTTTCAAAACAACACACACACACACACACACACACACACACACACACACATATATATATATATATATATATATATATATATATATATATATATATAAAGTGGAAATAACCAGATGTATTCATTTTTACTGGAGAGTAAAATAATTTCGCTAAGTGAAACCGTTTTGCTGTTCTGTCATAAATTGATTTTTAATCTTAATATTAATTCAACTTTTACTTAAATAATTTAATTGGTTTTAACTATAAAATGCTGGTGTGAAATATTTTTGGTGCCCACTGTTGAATAATCGAGTAAATAAAGGAAAGTTTCTGCTGCTTACTGTGGAACATGTTATTGTATGCAAATCATCCGACACTACAATCTTATTTATATAACCAATGCTAAAAACTTCATTATTTCTATCGTTAAATAAGTCATCAGACACCCACCCCATCGACTGCCATTGACAGCGATCGATTGCTCCTAAATCAATTATCTGACTGTCACAAGCAACTGTGTCTCGTACAACACAACAAGCTACTTAAAACTAAAGCAGCGTGTAAAAAGGCCAGCTTGTGTTTGACTTTTGACTCTCACTTCAAAATCATCACCTTCAACAAATATTGATTTTGCTTTGTTTGCCTTTTCACCGAAATATTAAAAGTTCATTAAAAAATGGTAGAAAAATGGTACACATATAGATATAACAGAAACAGTAAAAAGTAATTATTCAATGCATCGAGTTGATAATAGTATTGTTTAAATAAAGTGAATTTGTGCTATTAATTCAACTTAAGGATAATAAAAAACAGGTATATATTCTGGCACAATAGTAAAAATGTTCGCTAATGGTCTATAATGCTCGATCGAATCATAGCGAGGACTCAGAAATGAGACGATGCATTTTTCTAAATAAGCAAATTCAAACGTAAGTACATCGGGGTCCAAAAAGTAACTACACGATTTAGATATTAAATATATTCTTTAATTGTTATTATATCTTTCTGTTATTTTAACACAAACTTACTAAGACATTGCATAATTTAAAACAAAAACATGCAATATTCAAACATTCTTTATTTCTGAAAAATACTGTGAGCTTCTGCTTTTTGCCCATCAACTACTACTCTTATTAAGCTGTCAGAAAGAAATGATTTAATAATTGAAAAGACATTTCCAGCTATACTATAGCTAGAGATCTTGTGAAGTAAACCTTCATGTCATATCCTATCATCGGCCTTAGATATGTCAAGAGCAATTGCCCTAGAAATGTAGCCTCCGTCGAGAGATTCGTTAATCCTATGAGATATAACTCTAAGTACATCTGTTTTAGATCTACCAGAACGGAAACCATATTGTGTGTCACTAAGATGGTTATTTTTGCTGAGATAGTTGATTACTTCTCTATTTAACACAGATTCCAGCAACTTACTCATGACGCACAGGAGACTTATTGGCCTGTACTGAGAAGGGGATGAGCGATCACCTGAATTTGAAAAGGTTAATCTTCGAATATAGAAGTTTTCATTATTTGAAAACAAAGTATACGATTGCATATATCTCTTTCCTTAACCTATGAGTGTTCGATGCTTATTCATCTTCTCAGAGAAAAAATATTAGCGATTGCTTTTTAGGTTTTCACCTTATTTGCTTAATCAAAAATCAAAGCTTTAAAAGTTATAAAAACATTTTAGGTACATAGAATAAGGGAAACAGATATTGAGGCTGATTATTGTTCTTTAAATCCAAACTAAATGCCAAAGTTTGAAATGGAAACTCAATCAAGTAAGGGAATAAAGGGATTCAAACGCGTCTTGTAATCATTGTAAGGTAACTCGGATTGTCTTTCCAGTAAAAATATATAATATTACATCCAATAATATTTTGTAAGACAAAAACCACTGAATTGGTATACCAGTAAATATATTTCATATCATTATTCCGAGTTGTATATATATATATATATATATATATATATATATATATATATATATATGTATATATGTATATATAAATATTTATATATATATATATGTATATATATTAAAGGAAATACATAATTGGCGTAGTGTTACAGATTGTATAATACTGCAATCCCAAGTCCAAATAAATATTGGTATCAATATTTATAAGACAATCCCAAACAGATAGGAATGCTCAATATGGAGATAGAGCAATAATATAAATTAAAATTCTAAATTAAAACATTTAAAATCACGGCAAAATTTATTGTTATACAAAGGAGTACAAAAAAAAATAATCCATGGATTTTTAAATAAATGAACTCATCGGAAGTTTCTTTTAATTTTACAAAATAGATATAGGTAATTATAAATTTTGCTTATTGACACATAATAGAACCTTAAATTTTAAATAATGGTGTAAAGAGGATACTCCATGGTTATATCATTTCACGGAAGCTAAATGCTTGCATAAGAATATATATATATATATATATATATATATATATATATATATATATATATATATATATATATATATTATTTAAACATGCAGATCAGTGGAGTACTTTTAACTCCGCTTAGGTTTTTCAACTCGAATGCATAAAAATATTTAAATCACATCATGTAAATACAACGAAATTACGATTTGTCGCGTACTCCCTTACGAAAGTGAAGTTTATTAGCAGTTTGTTTTCTCATTGTAGCTTGTTAATTATGAGTGATACTTTGTGAATTTTCCGATACAACAGCTTGATTTTATGATGGGATGCCCCACACATAAAACACGTACAATTTTGCATTTTGATTCTTTTTACGGTTTTTTATTTTCCTTTATTGATTTTATTGTTTCAGGTTATGTAATGCCAACTCCAGTAATTTCGATATAAACTTGTTACACTTTACGTCCATTATATCATTCAATATTTTATCGTAATTTTTTGTTGGGATGTTTTGTTTTACAACATATTAACACTGTCTGATTTATATAACGTTGAATGCATTCATATATTGATATCTTTACATATTTATTCAAAGTGATTTGCTTTGTTGTCCAACATATCAACCCTTTCGTTTTGTTTTATGCTAAATCCCGTCATAACGGTAAAGGTTACTATGCTTTAAAAACATTATATCTTTACATATTTAGTCGTAGGGTACAAGTTAATTGTTTTGTTTTATGGTATACAAAGCTTTATCGGGTTATTTAATGCCGAATTTCTTCATGTTGGTAAATGGTTTAACGCATCGATTTCATTATATATTCAAATATGTATTGATAATGTTTGTTTGATTGTGTTGTAATAGTATGTTGTGAGCGTTACTTTTGAACAAAATATGTTACTTTATTCTTATTTAGATGACGACTTATATATTTGTTGTTGTTCATATTAGTAAGAGTCTTAGAATGATAGAGACAGTCTTAGGATTATTCATGTTGTCGTGTGTTCATATGTCTTAGGATGTTCATGTTGTTGAGAGATGGAGACATTGGTGAGATATAGAGACAGGGTATATATAAAGAGAGAGACAGTTCTGTATATATATATATATAATAGACAGTGTACATGTTACTACAAGAGCCCCAAGCCTGTAATTCAACTAGAAGAGATTTTTGAATATCTTGATAGATAGACCGGGAGTGCATTTAACATTTTTCTTTTTTTTTACAAGGTGGCCACCACTTATCAAGGCCCGGAAGCCACTCAGTGATAAGGGTTATTGCATATACAGTACGGTAGTGTAGAGATTTAATAAAAGTGTCTACTTAAGGGGGTGGTTCATCAGGAATTTGTTTATGTTGGACTTGAAGACATCCAGGTTGTAGTTAGGTGGGAAGCAGGCAGACAGAACAGAGCTCTAGAGGCGTGCAGTTCTAAAAAAAGCTTTGTTCATAGAATCTATGTTTTGATTTAGGCACAAATAAAGATTGGGGAACATTTTTGACAGTGGTTTCAGCTAGACGGGTGTTTTTCGCAAAAGATTGGTGAGGGGGACCAGATATTGAAGCTCAGACGAGCACCTACCATGGAAATAACGATAAAACAAATATAGGCTCGCAACATCTCTTCTGTGGGAGAGAGGTTGAAGGGAAGAGAAAAGGGCATCCCCCTACTAAGCCACGAAGTCTATTTTGTACTCTGTCAAGGCAGGATAGGCTGCAGTATTCCATCCTTGGACGTACTTGGCTTTTATATAGATAGAGAATTGCATCAGTAGTGAGATATCTTCTGGAGCGGTAGAGGATCCCACCATCTTTCCAGCGACCTTGGCAACAGACTTGATGTACGTGTTCCATTTCAGATCAGGAGTAAAAATCAAGCCCAGAAGCTTGTCAAAACATGGGGCTTCTCCTAGACGAGAGCCATCCATTTCAATTGATGCCAGATGGGGATAAGAGCGTTGATGATGTAAGGATAGAAGTTTGGTTTTAGATGCATTAAAGGAAATTAGCCCCATCTTTCCCCACTGTACCACGCGCCTGAGATCAGAGGAGAGAGAATCAGAGAGAACTTTCCATTTACAGCCTTAGATGTGCTGCCGTAGATAGTCGTGTCATTTAAGTATGTGTTTAGGGAGATCATTGAAATAGATCAGGAAGAGAGTTGAGCCCAGGATAAACCCCTGATTGACTCCAGCATTAATACTGCATGCCTCTGATTTTTGTCCATCAACCACTACTCTTATGAGCCTATCAGAGAGAACTGATTTAATTATAGAGAAAACATTTCCAGTTATACCGTAGCTGAAAATCTTGTGATGTACGTCTGTATGCCATACCTTGTCGAAGGGCTTTGATATGTTAGAAGGGAAACCTTTGCCAAGAGATTCACTAATCCTATGAGATATAATCGTTAGCACATATGCGGTAGATCTTGCAGAACGGAAACCATATTGCGTATCACTGAGAAGGTTATTTCTGCTGAGGTGGTTGACTAGTTCTCTATTTAATATGGATTCCAGCAACTTACTCATGACACACAGGAGACTTATTGGTTTGTACTGAGAGGGAGATGACTTATCACCTGAATTCTTAAATACAGGGCAAACTGATGAGGCTTTCCAGGGTGTTGGAAAGCACTTCTACTTAAGGCAACGCTTAAACAGTTTGTAAGTATAGGAGCAAGTTCTGGTGGAAGATTTTTTAACACTATAATTGGGATGCCGTCAGGGCCAGTTGCATTACTGGAATCAAGGTTCTTGGTTAGCTTGGCGACCTTATGCACAGATATTTGTATGTTACTTAGCGTGTTCTTTGTTATAGTATGAATATGGGGAGTAGATGGCCTTCGTCGCATAGGGTAGAATTAGCTGCAAAGTTCTTGGCAAATAGTTTGGCCTTGTCTGATGCTGACGAGATGATGGTTGGGATAGAACGCACACTTCTGTTCAGGACCCTCTTTGTTATTTTCCAAAAACTGGTGGGAACCAAGCCGCTGATCAGCTACTTTGGATTTAACAGATTTAGCATATAGCTCTCTTGATTTTTTTTTACTCTTTTACAGTGGTCGCTGGCGTTCCTGGAAGCAGTTTAGTCTCAGTGCATCTATTACGTTGGTAGCTATGGAAAAAGTTATTTCTGTGCGCGATGGCAGCAGCGCATTCTGGGGATAACCATGGCTGGCTGTTAGGTTTTTGTTGGAATTTTTTAGATGGTATGAATCGGTCTATGCATACAATTAACCATTCGGTCAGGTCTGATACAATAGGGGACACATCCGTTTTAAACATGGAATGCAGAGGTATATCAGATATGAATGTACGGAAGCTATCCCAGTCAGACATGGAGTATCGGTATACAGTACAGTAGAGGGGTACGTGTGGGGATTTATTACATTTCATGTTCATCTTAACTGATACGACGGAGTGGTCGGAGGACCCTAGAGGAGAAAGAACGGAATATGAACATAGCTAAGGGGAAGTGGAGAGAAAAAGGTCTAGAAGTCTTGCATACTGACCTGTAGTATCAGGCACAAGGGTGCGCTCACGACCAATCTGAGTGAGGTCATAAGCAATGGCAAAATCATGACAGAACCTCCCCTCATCGTCTGTCTTATTTGAGTGGGTCAGCCATTCAATTTTATAGACGCTGAAGTCACCGCAGATGTGAATGTCAGCTGAGGGATATAAGACAGGATTTCGTCTATTTTCTCAGATATACTCTTAAAGATAGTAACTCCGCTGTTGTGGGGCCTATAGAGGGCAAATATAAATGCAGTGTAAGCTAGTGCAACACGGAAGAACATATAAGGTAAATTAGGATCTTCTCTAGAGATATCCCTGCCACATGAGAAACCATCTGTAATGTAGGCACATATTCCATGCCCATGGCGGTCTTGGGGGTCAGATTTAGATGTGAAGTTAGAGTATCCTTTTATTATGAACTCATCTAGGGAAGTGGTCGGCCCTATTCGAGTTTGTCCGGTCTAGTCTCCTGTAATTGGGTTTCAACCTCTGGAAGGTTGGAATGTAGACCCCTGATGTTGGAGAAGGGGACATAGTAGTAGGGGTCTTCGTTGGAAGATGGGGTTCTAGGTTTATTCGATTTTTTTTTGTCTGGAGATATTTCATGTTGAGGTTTTGGGATTTGTAGAACAGGTCGGCATACTTGGTTAGAGCAGGATAGAGAGGGAAAGTAAGTGAGAAAAGGACGGGGAAATTTTTTTATGCAGCACATGATAAGGTAAATCCGTAACAATTACAAACTAGTATGCCATCAATAGGACCCACCAGAGACTACTGCATGGTCCAGAATCCATTCACCAATGGCAATACAGCAGCCCCAGTACTTTGCACATGCTGATAGGACAGGCTCCTTAGTGGTTAATTCAAGGTTCCTGCCCCTGACTATCAGGCGGATAACGTCAGCCCAGACGAAACGCTTACCTCTAGCACCCTTACTACTGACATGGCCACAATGATAGACATAGGGACAGAAAAATTTCCGACAACTCAGACTACTGTTCATCAAGTACTACTGACCTGGAAAGAAGCTTTTTCTTCACACTTTGTCCGAAAAAAACTCATTTGAATGAGGATTAAGGGACAAAAAAGGAGAAGCGAGAGTTACTGGAGCTGCTGATAACACATCCAATGCATTATCTACTCTCCCTTAAAAAAAAGGGGAATAGGTACGAGGGACTTATAAATATCTAGTTAGTATAGGTCCGGTGCTCAATTATCAATTCAGGACGCTGTTTGAAGATAATCTCCCCTCCCATATTAATGTGAGAATGTTTTGGCTTTATCTATCTCGAGTTTGAATCTTTGGAGCTTCACCTCATAATTAAAATCCAATAATGATCTTTTATAAATTTGTGAAGTCTGCTTAATTTTGTAATTTACATTTGAGTTTAGACACTAGATTAAGGTTTTAATTTGGAACGTTCTTGTTTTCATGGGTGACTTTTTTTTCTTTTCGTTTTACATGTAACAAGACAATATCGGTTAATAGCATATTTGACAAAAAATATTTCAGAACAAAAAAAAAGAAAAAAAAACATGACCATATAGGTAAAACTAAGTTACGGGTTTTAATTCAAAGCTGCAATAAAAAAACAGTTAGCGGTAATTAGCAAAAAATAGATTACAAAAAGTGAGATAGAAACATTTTTTACCCTTAGCTTAAGAGTCTGGAAAATGCGACCTACCCATCTTCAGGTCATACCGGAAATGGGAAGCTAGCAGAATTCTAGGTATATAAAGATATAGTGGACGTTGCGTGTTTATGTTGGGGAGGGGTGTACTGCTTTTATTTTATTTTTTTTGTATTTCTTTGTCTATTTTTATTTTTATTTTTTTATTTTTGCTTTATCTATCGGGTTTGAATCTTCGAGTTTCACCTCATAATTAAAATCCAATAATGAACTTTTATAAATTTGTGAAGTCGGCTTAATTTTGTAATTCACATTTGAGTTAAGATACTAGATTAAGGTTTTAATTTGGAACGTTCTTGTTTTCATGGGTGACTTTTTTTCTTTTCGTTTTACATGTAACAAGACAATATTGGTTAATAGCACATTTGACAAAAAATATTTCAGAACAAAACAGAGAAAAAAACATGACCATATAGGTAAAATTAAGTTACGGGTTTTAAGTCAAAGCTGCAATCAGAAAACAGTTAGCGGTAATTAGCAAAAAATAGATTTCAAAAAGTGAGATAGAAACATTTTTTAACCTTAGCTTAAGAGTCTGGAAAATGCGACCTACCCATCTTCAGGTCATATCGGAAATGAAAAGCTAGCAGAATTCTAGGTACATAAAGATATGGCGGACATTGTGTGTATATATTTCAGGGATTCCAAGTTTTACATGATTATCTCTAAAAACCTCTCGCTTCCTAGACGGTGCCTGGAGCCTGGACTCTAACCGAGAATCCATCTGAACCTCTCTGCTTCTCGGATCTAACTCCCTTCTCTGGCTTCTCCTCTCTGACTGATCCTGATTCTCACTTACCTAACTAAATTCACAACTTATGACGTCATTGCATGACCGAGCACGTGTATATGAAACCCATGGCATGAATCCTATTCTAACCTAATTTTATGTAACTCACTTTACAATAACATTTCCATTATCTTTGTTTCATAGAGGAATTTAACCTTTTTTGTTAATTCTGTAACCCATAATTCTATTATGTTTTATTTCTAAGAATGTAAATAGTTTTTATCCAAATTGTATTTATTAAATATTTTAACAGAATCAACAATTTACTGGACATTCCATTTATAATAACATTCTGTGTTTATTTTAACTTTTGATTGGAATTCTCACTTCCAAGTCTAGCTTCGTAAGTTCGAATCGTTGACTATCCTATTTCATATTTACATTTAATTAATTCCCTATTTTTTTACTGACATGAAAAGGAGACAGCCCTTATCATGTAACAGTAGAGGTAAACTGTTTCGCCTTTATCTTTGTAGAATAGTACTTGGGTTTACCATAGAAACAAATTAATAACATTTTATATCAGAGAACAAATATTTGCAGACAGCTCAATATAATAGCAGCAATTTTAAATAATGATTCTAAACATATAGTTCCCTAGAATTATACCGTAATGTTACACTTCGTGCGTTGGGATTAAAGCGATGTAAAACTGTTCTGTTGAGAGAATTAATTTCATCTGCCTTGGAATAGGTATACTTATAATAGTTTTATTATACTTTAGTGCAATAAATTCCTTAGCTACTAAATGATAATTTTGAATAATTCAGTCTGCCGATACAATTTCTATTACACGAAGACATATAATAAAAAATACAGCAAAATATACAACTAGACATAAGAACCCCATTGGGTAAATAAATTTATTTTTAGAAGAAAATTTATTCTTTTCTTATTCAAGTCTCATATTTATGCCAATTTTATCACAGACTAATGTTTGAAGAGATGGAATTCGACGCCAGGGAAATGTTATAACAGACACGATCTAGATTGGATGTATTTATCAATAATTTCCTTTGATCATTAGTACAAATAGCGGACATATACGACACACTGTGCCAAACCCTCGGTATCTAGTTTTTACTAGAGTGGAACCGCTTATCAAGGCACAAGGTACACTCAAGGATAAAGGTTTATGAGTGTCTGAAAGATTGTGAAACGATACCGTGATGATCGGTAATAGTGGAACTTGGATGGGGTTAGATTTTTTACGAGGACGATAAAGAAAAAATACATAGAAGTCACCATTTATCAACGCCCGGAAGCCACCCGAGGAGAAAGGTTAATGGGTGTGCAGTAGCCAATGGTATAATATCGTAGTAATTGTTAATCCTGAAAATGTGGTGGATTGGATTACTTAAGGGGGCGGCTCATCAAGAACTTATTTACATTGGACTTGAAGACAACTATATTGTAGTCAGGTAGAAAGTAAGCCAACAGAAGAGCGTTCCACTGTTACACTAGACTTGGAAACAACAATGTAAGAGCCAACGGGGAAACGTTCTGCAGTATTGAATTCCACAGGTAGACTTTTCTAGGGAAAAATACTCTGTCTTACGATCTCTTTGTTTTAATCATTTTATTACATTCATCGTCGGATATCAATCGATTACTCAACATACGAGTTAAAACTCGAATTTTTTATATCATATTTACGCGAGTTAAGATATCTTCTCTTCATGGTATTAGGCGCAGGCTCAACTGAGGTTTTGAAAAGCCAGCTATCTAGAAGTTCAATTTTTCTTAAAAATGCCTAAGTCTCTCTGACAGTACTTTCGGCGCAAGACGTCTCAACAATAAACTGAGCACTTAACAAGGAGACACGTTAAAATCTGTAAATGTCGACACCCACAGATTGGGGAGAACCGTATCTGAGGTTGACAGAAACAAAGACACTGTAAGACTGATTTTCGACGATGCGTGAAAGAAATGAAATCACAAAAATAAAAAATAAACGCTTAGAGATTTGTAATTATAGCTTAATTATATAGAAAAATGTACAATCCGCTCACACTAAAGCTTTGTTTTTCAAGTTAATATTTCGATCTTTTTATATTTATCGATTGGTACTAAATTATTTCAAATATAAATATCCGAATTTTACGTAGGGAGCTCGGTATCCCTTGTCAGTATAATATTTCGTGTTTATTGACACACCTGAGGAGGCTCAGTTTCGAACCAGATCGAAGTTGAAACGCGTCTGCCTATATATATCCAATAGTGTTTGTATAAATAATATATTATGATGAGAGGATTCCAATATTTTTCACGCTTCCGATAAAATTACTGACTCCAATTCTTTATAAAAGCTCTAAATATTTAACTCTCAAGTGGTTATATTGTTGTAACATTACTGTACAAATTCGTGCAAACCATGCATATATTTTCGCAAACGTAGATAATGCATTTATGGTCGGATGCATTGATTTTAGATTTATAGTTAGTTTAAAATCAATAATTATTTAGTGTTTAACAGTATTACCACGACTGAAAGATGTGTATTTGTTAAAACAAAAATAACCACAAAACATTCAAAATAATTGTCTGTTATCGGAAAAAGACACATATTTTCACAATAAATAACTACCAAAGTTCTTATTTTTTTCGATTCTCGATTCTGGTAATCGTCACAGCAATTATATATATATATATATATATATATATATATATATATATATATATATATATATATATATATATACACACACACACGTATATATATATATACTTATGTTTTCAAAGAGTAAATGTTTAACAAAGCAAAACATCAAGATAAGAAAAGCTGAACACTATTAAGAGAAGCAAACAATAATACTATTTTCTTTCTATTTATATATATATATATATTTTTTACATGGGGTCACCACTTATCAAGGCCCGAAGGCCACTCAGGGATACGGGTTATGGCATGTACAATAATCAATGAGATAGTATGGTTGTGATCATTAGTATTGGGGGTTTTGATAGAGTGTCTTACTTAAGGGGGCGATTTGTCAGGAGTTTGTTTATGTTGGACTTGAAGACGTCCAAGTTGTAGTCAGGTGGGAAACAGGCAAGCGACAGAGAGTTCCACTGGCGTGCAGTTCTAAGAAAGAAGCTTTGCTCATGGAATCTAGGTTTGGATTTAGGCACAGATAAAGAGTGGGGGAAATTATTGACAGTAGTTTAAGCCAGACGGGTATTTCTCGTGAAAGATTGGCGAAGGGGGACGAGGGATTGGAGCTCAGACGAGCACCTGCCATGGAAATAGCGATATATGTACCAGCTGACAGCTGACGTAAAATAAACGTACACGGTATTATAGTTATGGTAATTGCGTATAAATTCAATCATCTATTGATTATTATATATTCCGAGGAATAATTTGCCCGGTGGACCAATTCGCAAATAGAAATTCCAAGAATATATATTAAAAAGATGATAACGTCATTTCATCAAATTCCTCCGTGCTTGTTTACAAATATCACGCAAGCTGATATTTGGACTTGACGATGAATGCTCTGGAAAAGTCACTTCTGATTAATGTTTAGTTTTAAAATAAGTAAAAGAAGAAATGATCTGCGGCGGTTAAAATGGTTCCATCTTTTTCATTGATAAATGAATACATTAATAAATCAAATCAAATAAAATGGTGAGGTACACTCGGGCTTGAATACAGCATTATTCGATCTGTTTTCGAATGCTCTATCACGAGTCTAAATCTATTTTTTAAAGAAGAAATGATTTACTAAAATTTTATTATCTCCCTTGGACAGTGTAACGTAAAAATATTTCTATGTAAAAATTATTGTTTTTATATAAATGAGAGAAAATCTATTTCTAAGATCGAGTTTTTTTCGATTTTCGATAATTATCGGATGAATCTCTGAGCAAAACCTATCTAAAAATAGCGCTAGTCATATAAATTAGCCTTGTGTGAATTTGGAAAAGATATGATTAGCCGTTTCGGAACATATGAGAAAGCAACTCTCTCCCTCTCTCTCTCTCTCTCTCTCTCTCTCTTTCTCTCTCACGCACACAAAGTGACTTTTACATAATAGTAGAGATGTCCCCGATTTACTGCTTCTATTTTCCACCTTTCTGCAACTTTCTGTTTTATCTTTACTATTTTTTCCTTTCCTCTTTCATGATTGCCTATTATTTAATGATCCTCATCATTTCAAAGTGGCCTATATATTTTTTAATTTATATTTTTTCATTACCAACACATATATTAGTCTCTTATGTGTTACATGCATTATCTTTTCATCATATTATCATATTCCTTTTTGTCATTTTATAACTATATGCCATTAAGCCAGTTATTTTCAATATTTACATTTTATATAATTCTGGTCTTTCTCCTTTTTATAAGAGGCGTTTAGTTCCGAAATGCCAGGATGTAAAGCGTTTGTTTTTTTCATTTTCCACTTTACTATTTCTTTATAGTTCTGATAACATAATGAATTTTATTCCTCATCTTTCAGTAAATATTATATATATATATATATATATATATATATATATATATATATAGAGAGAGAGAGAGAGAGAGAGAGAGTGTGTGTGTGTTGACTTCTCGACAGAAGTTTGTCATTCCTGCAGTTAAGTGTTGTGCGGCTGTGTGCACGTAGGGGATTTTTTAATCCAGATTTTGTCCAAGATGAAAGTATACATATGTGACATAAAATCCTTCCTTTTTGTAAAGGTGATCGCATGATAATATTGTGAATCTTCGAATGTCATGACAGGACACTTTTCAATTTGCATATTATACGACAACTATGACAACTTAGGAGGATAGAGGGACAGATCCCTTTCAAAAAACGATTAAATAACATTTTTTGCTAAAACCTTTCCCGCTGCTTTAAGCAAGATAATTCCTCTATAATAACCACACTCCCATTCTGACCCCCTTTGTTTAATAACTGCGATCAATATTGCATCAATCCAATCCTGAGGAATGCCAGACAGCAAGGATGGGTGTATAGACAGCGTTGATAACGCCGTAACCTCTAAATAGCAATAATTCAACAGGAATCTCATCAAGTCCTTGTCTTTTATCCTTATTAATCTCTGTTAATGTGATTTTGGTCTAACCAATACTGGGATCAGTCATCATCTCATGAACGACCTTTTGGAGGAGGCTATAAATAACTATATCATTCACTTCATGCGGATTATCAAAAATATCGCGAAAATATGCACTCCATCGTTTTATGATAGCCTCAACATTGGTGAAAAGGGCAGAACAATCTTTGCATTCCACAAGCACCAATGCCGACGGCTGCGGCCTTCAATATTGTCTACTTTGTAATGCATATCTTTTGAATTGTTTTTCGCTCATCACCTGTTTGGATGACTGCTGATGATTTGGCCCACCACTTGTTCTTCATTAAACGAGTCTCGGGCTGTACTTTTAATTTTACTTCTTTATACACCTTATCCGCAGTTATTTTAGCTAATCCATTAATACCTATCTCCCGGAGCTTTTTATTCTCTATCAAAAGGTTGATTATTTTAGCATCATTTTCATCAAACATATCCTTATTTTTGCTTTTCTTAAAGTTAAGAATGTCAGCTCCTTTGCTTTATACTTGCTATTTGGATCGTTCCCAAGCTCCCCAAATGAGATATTAACAAATGAGGTCTGAAGAATTTCAAACGTTTCCTTATTTTGGAAATTGGAAACATCGATACATATTACTCCATTGGCTTTAACCTTTTTCTTTATACATAAATTAAGTTTAGTAGGAACAAGTTTGTGATCAGTGTCAAAGTCTGCACCCCCCATAACACTAACAGTACACATAGCCTGAAGATCACGCTTGCGCATGATGACACACAATCAAGAACATTACCATGTTTTGATCTTGAGTGTATCCATATTACCTTTTAAAATGGATTTTTGTTGGTAAAAGGCGTTACATACTACAAGATTATATTCAATACACAACTTCAAAAGAAGAATCCCATTATAATTCGCCTTAGCAAGGCCATATTTTCCTAAGGAACTTCAGGTGTGGTGATAACTTCCAACCCGTGCATTAAAGTCTGCAAGAAACAACATTTTTTCTGCTTTAGGTATCTCTTTGATACAGTTCCCTATATTTTGATAAACTATTACTTTGACACCCTGCCTACTATTAAAAGAAATGGCATATACTGAGATAATTGGCACGTTACGATGACCTCAGTAACATGAGTCAATGACTAATTCCACAACAAACTTTCTATATAAAATTTCGAACCGTTTAAAATACAAACCTTGTGAATTCTGTCTTCGTTGGAATCATTTGTTTATTTATTTTTAAACTAATCTGTTTGTGAGATGCACTGACAGCATCATCGTCATAAGCATCAGCGTGAGTGTTGTAAACAAATATTCTCATTTAAAATTCCGAGCCGTTTACAATGCAATCTAGTGAATTCTCTCTTCATTGGATTCGTTTGTTTATTTATATTAAAAGAATCTGTAAGATGCGTCATCAAAATCGACGTCATCAGCAACAGCGTGAATGTTAAAAACAAACTTTTTTATTTAAAAAATAGAGCCGTTTACAACGCAAGCCTCGGTGGATTTATTTGTTTATTTTTTTTTTAAATAATCTGTGAGATACATATCATTATCGTCGCCATCCGCAACAGTGTGAGCGATGTAAATAAATTTTATATATATATAAATATATATATATATATATATATATATATATATATGCATATGCACATATCTATATACCTATAAAGTTGAGTGTTTTCTCGTTCTGACATCGATAATGAAATACTATTTTTTTATTAAAATTATTAAAACGGATTTAAAATATACTCAGGTATGAATATATTAGCGACTACAGAAAGATTAACTACATTGCATATTGCTTTGAAAACAAACGAGCGTTAACTAATTACTTATTCATTTTATGGCTTCTCATAAAATAGTTTGTTCTATTCTCTCCCCCTGATTATATATATATATATATATATATATATATATATATATATATATATATATATATATATATAGACACACATATATATGTATATATATATGTATATATATATATGAAGACGCATATATATATATATATATATATATATATATATATATATATATATATATGTATATATATATATATATGAAGACGCAGTGAGGGATTAAATAACCTTGTCGGTGTTTGTACGAAAGTCTCTATAAAATTCTCCTCTGAATATTTGGTCCATAGTGTAAATATAAGATATGTAGGGTATTTTGACCTGTAACCCACGTTCGATTTGGTTTTTAGCAGGCGGAAATTGCTGCTAAAGGGGGATAATTGAAATCAAAGCAGTTGATCTTGGCGGGGTTAAAGTAAACATTCATGGATCAAAGTCACTTTTTATCCACGCGTTGGTAGATCAGACAGTAACGATACATCACAACTAATGCTAAAACGCTAAATGTTCAGGTTTTGATTCCAGTGAATCGTACCGAAGTCATATATTTTTTAAACTGCATATATATATATATATATATATATATATATATATATATATATAGAGAGAGAGAGAGAGAGAGAGAGAGATAGATAGATAGATGGAGAGAGAGAGAGAGAATGAGAGAGATGATTTTGAATCCCTCAGGTGTACATCCTGAGCCCAACTTCCTATCTTGATCTACATCAATGATCTCCCAAATAACATCCCAATGTCATTCATAGACATTTATGCAAACGATACTACCATCTATGTAAACACGCCAAAGGCAGTAAATAGCAAAGTTCTCTCGGATTTTCTCTCCTCTGAACTTGATCACGTGGTACAATGGGGAAGAGGTGGCTGGGAAATTTTAATGGATCTAAAACTAAGCTTCTATCTTTACACTATCAACACTCTGATACCCTCTTCTGACATCAACTGAAATGAATGGCTCCTGTCTTGGGAAAGACTGCATGTTTTGAAAAGATTCTGGATTTGCCTTTTACTTTTGATATAAAATGGAACACATAAATCAAATCTATTGCCAATACCGGTGGAAAAATGGTGGGATCCTTCTACCGCTCCAGTAGATATCTCATCGCTGATACAATTCTCTACCCATATAAGAGCAAAGTACGTTAAAGGATGGAGTACTGTTACCACATCTGGGCAGGAGCTGCTAGAAACAGTTTGTCCCGCATTGACAGAGTTCAAAATAGACTTCGAAACCTAGTGACGGATGTTCTTTTCACCTCTCTTCAATCTCTTCCCCATAGAAGAGACATTGTTAGCCTGCTTATCGTATCGTTATTTTCATGACAAGTGCCCGCCTGAGCTTCAAGCTATGGCCCATCCACGCCAAACTTTCATGAAAAACACTCAACTTTCCGAAACCATTATTAATAATTTCCCCCACTCTTTATCTCTGCCTAAACCTTAATGTAGATTCCCTGAACAAAGCTTCTGTCTTAGGAGTGCCGCCTGTAGAACTGTCTTATGTGTTCCTGCTTTTCAGCTAACAAAAATATGGCTATCCTCAAATTCAACGTGAATAAATTCTTATTGAGACATCCACTTAAGTAATCCAAAGAAAGATAATCTCTATATATAAAAGCGAAAATGTGTGTACCTATGTGTGTGTGTTTGTATATCTCGCAAAAACTTTCGACAGAAGCGACACATTTTCACGAGATTGATATCGTTTTGCAGCCCGACATCTTGGACGACAAATATCGAAAAAGATGCCAAAAACATTAATTCCTTCACCCTAAACTGGATCCTTTTGTACAACGAGGAGTGTCGAAAAATCGTTCCTTCGTGTTCTCTTCTCCTGCTACTACAACAATTGCGTTATGTTTGACCTAGAAAACATTGACGTTAGTTTAAAACACATGCAACTGTTTTAAAGGTTTAATTTAATACGCTTTCAATTGTATGTCTCTTTGGCGTAGGGGTAACGTGTCAGGCTTTTTTTCCGCCTTAGCCTCGATGCTTCGGGTTCGAGCCTATCTTCCTACCTACACTTTTTTCCTCTTTTACACCTTTTTTCTTTTTTTTTTTTCGTTTGTTCGTTGTTTTGCTTTGTTTTAGTTTCTCCAATTGTTTTTAATATCGTGTTTTTTTATAATATTAAAACAGGTTCACCCTCTCCTACATACATACCTTCAAGCATCCGCGCAACGCTAGTCGTCTAATAAATGCAACAACATACGACACAACATTGCTGATACGATTTAAGAAAAAGTAAATATAAATATTAAAAACTTCAACTTAAAAGAAAATAAAAAACGAGTTGATGTTTTTACAGAAAGCATTATGAAAACTAATTGATCTTGTTAAATCATACAGAATTGATCATAAGAGTAGTGGTCGATGGACAAAAATCAGAGGCCTGCAGTATTAATGCTGGAGTCCATCAGGGGTCAATCCTGGGCCCAACTCTCTTCCTGATCTACATCAATGACCTCCCTAAACACATACTTAAATCATTCGTTGACATCTATGCTGATGACACGACCATCTACGGCAACACGTCAAAGGCGATAAATGACAAAGTTCTCTCTGATTCTCTCTTCTCTGATCTCGAGCGCGTGGTTCAGTAGGGGAAGACGTGGCTGGTTACCTTTAATGACTCTAAAACCAAACTCCTATCCTTACATCATCAGCACTCTAATCCCCATCTGGCATCAATTGGGATGGATGGCTCTCGTCTGGGAGAGGCCCCGTGTTTTGACAAGCTTCTGGGTTTGGCCTTTACTCCTGATCTGAAATGGAACACGTACATCAAGTCTGTTGCCAAGGTCGCTGGAAAGATAGTGGGATCCTTCGACCGCTCCAGAAGATATCTCACCTCTGATGCAATTCTCTATCTATATAAAAGCCAAGTACGTCCAAGGATGGAATACTGCTGCCATATCTGGGCAGGAGCTGCTAAAAACAACCTATCCTGCCTTGACAGAGTACAAAATAGACTTCGTGGCTTAGTGGGGGATGCCCTTTTCTCTACCCTGCCAACTCTCTCCCACAGAAGAGACGTTGCGAGCCTATCCTTGTTTTATCGTAATTTCCATGGCAGGTTCTCGTCTGAACTCCAATCTCTGGTCCCTGCTCGCCAATCTTTCACGAAAAACACCCGTCTAGTCGAATCCACTGTGAAAAATTCCCCCCACTCTTTATCTGTGCCTAAATCAAAACGTGGATTCCATGAACAAAGCTTCTTTCCTAGAACTGCACGCCTGTGGAACTCTGTTCCGTCTGCCAGCTTCCCACCTAAGTACAACTTGGATGTGTTCAAGTCCGACGTTAACAAATTCCAAATGAACCGCCCCCTTAAGTAAACAATTCATCAAATCTCCACACTAACGTAATGTACTTGCAATAACCCTTATCCTTGAGTGGCTTCCGGGCCTTGATAAGTGGTAACCACTGTGTAAAAAAGTATATATTACCCCCGTCGGTTGTGCTGCTTGTAATAGAGTAGTCTTTCGACGCCATCAAGAATGGAATCGGTAAACTGTCAGCTTCAGTTTACGTTTCTTAAAAGGGGAATGACAGCGCTCTATAAATATAAGCAGTAGAGCCTTTCCGCAGATCTAGCTTGGTGGTTAAAGTAGATTTAGCTCGGTGACATATTTATCTCATTTATAAACTGCCGATCATGAAACAAATATATTAGAATGAGCTCTGTATTGTTATGATAGATTTAAAAAGTACAATTAATGGAAATGCAATCTTCTATATAAGATTCAGATACGGCTTCAGATAGAATACTTCTGACCCATGTGTGGAGGCGCGGAACAGAGCTGTAAACAGAAACTACGTTATTTGTTCTCCTGTACTGTAGTTGTTTTCATTGAAGCTGGTTGTTTTAGCGGACATCTTTGGTTTCCCCACTCTAAGAAATGCCCGGCAAAAACTAATCTTATATATATATATTTTTTATTTTTGAGAGGAATGTCGCACACCGTTTTAGCAGATGTAACTTTTGACCTTCATCAATCGTTGCTTGTCGGACTCGGGAATATTTCTGTCCAACTCCAAAATCGGTATGGAATTAAAACAAAGCCCCTTTATTTAAGCCACGGTAGTATATTCTTGTTCTGTTAGTCTTGACCTTAAGTAATTCGCAATTGTATTTTTAGTTTAATCCCACTCTGGATTAAACCTTTAATCGCCAGGGTAGTGTAACTTACAACTGACTAAAACAAAGTACTTTATCTACGGCATTGAGTTCTCAAGTCCGATATGCAGATTCCGAACTCGACAGAAAATGCTCAATACGTATGCAAAATTCGACACTTGTAAAATGTACCCGAAATATTAGTGAGTAATAAGGAGGGAGGTGACACCATGCGCGTATGGAATAACCGCCGAGAGTCTTCCTTCCTCTCTTACAGCAAGATTACGTCCTCAATAAATGGCAATACAGCAGGCATAATTGCTCAACAATGTTTCCCAGCACTAACCATCAGACCTGGCGACGCCATACTCAGCCAACTCCACCTCTTTCAACATTTGCTTTTATAGCGAAATCGAGGTTAAAATACATAAGAATATGTAAGGCCGACTCTTTGAAGCATTTTGCACTACAAACAAGGACATTGGTGCCACTCGCGTGATTCATTTGAGACTGGTCTTTGATCGTCGATTCTATCGGAAGTGACTACATTAAAAAAATAATTAAGTATATATCTCGAACAATTGCTAAATATACTGCTATGCCTCTGTGTAAATTACTTTAATTTTTGTTGACAATTTCGGTTTCATTTTATTTTCTGGGGCATGTGGTTGATTTTGCTGCAATACTTTGCATATATATGGTGGAACGATAAATTCGTCGCCCTAAAGAAAGGAACATTGCAACATGTTTTTAAACTTTTATTGAAAAATATCAATTAAAGTAACTTGTTGTAGTAGAGTTTACATATATTCAATGTAGCCGACTTCAACTTGCATCACCAACTCAATACTTTTTCTACAAACACCTGCGAGAGCTCGGCGAATGTTCTCGACGTATGACCCAACGAAGTAGTCCAGCGAGGTCATGTCGAAAGGGGGGCAGTGAGAGAAGGGTACAAAGTCGTAGCACTCCTTCTGAAGTCAAGCCTAGGTCTTTTTGAAAATGTGAGTCGGTGCCGAGACTTGCTGCCACACATAAGGTCTGCCAGCGGTCATCTAAGTACCCCAGAGGATCACCATATTCTTCAGCACATCAGGTACACTTTGTTGTTGACTTTCAAGCGAACTTCGAAGATGTAAAGAAGCATGATGCACCCCTCACCTGAAACCACACCAAATACCATAACCGTGGCCGGAAACTGTTTTTTCATCACCTGAGCGCATCCTTGTTATTCGTGGCGATCCAACGATGCATTTTTAGAGTGCTGGTAATGGCCCTATTGCCATAACTCTGATCTGTAGAGAGCATGATTTGTTCAGCGGCGCATTTCAAAATAAATAAAAATAAACGGTCAACGCATGGTTTCGAACGTTCAACCTGTAAGTTACGACGCCAACTCTTTTATCCGTTGGTCCACAAAGACGTTATCAAAATAACGTTCTATTTTATTCTATATTAATCAATTCAAGGCAGACCCGTAAACGTACATCCGTGCTTGCCGAAAGGAACGATTTTTTGCGAGCCTCGCTAAACAACAAAAAAAAACGAGATGTTTTTATGACTTTTACGTCGGGGATTTCAGTTATAGAGTTCTTAGACATAATACATTTGTATGAGGCATCTGGTAATAAAAAAAACCTATGGAATTTGGTGAAGAAGGGAGAATTTATGCAATCAAAATATTATATACAGATCAAATGATTAATTAATTTTAGCACCATTAAAAAGAAAACTATTAATTGTGTGAGCTAAACACCTCATGAAAAAGTTCTCCCCCTTGCCAAAAACTTGCGAAAAATGATTCGTACGGATAAAATGCAGTATTTATACGTTCAATTCTCGTAACTGAAAACCTAAGCGGATGGGTTAAGATGTTGGTTTATATACCTGAGGTGTAATGTCCGAAGCTTCTGGCATACAGGCCAGTGGTATCTGACAAAACTGATGAGCCTTATCAGAAGAAATACTATTTGGCTGTAGATATCAATATGTCATGATCAAACAATTATTAAATGATATATATATATATATGTATATATATATATATATATATATATATATATATATATATATATATATATATATACGTAGCTTTAATTAAAGGAGAAAAGATGAAGTTCAATTCCACAAAAGGAGACTTATCCGGATAATGCCAAGCTCAACAATAATTATTGAGTTTATACAATAGGACAACAAGACAATGAAATGAAGACACAAAACTATATATAGGTAGATATAGAGTGGATCATTTATTGAATAATGGAATACAGGCAAAATTTGGGGGATAGAAGGGACTATTTATGCCAGGGCATTTCGAAGCCTAACGCTTCTCATCAGAAGAGTAGAGAAGGTGATAGGTAGCATGGTGGGGATGCGGCGTCTAGCGTAAGATTCGTTAGGGATGAAAAAGATTAAGAGGAATTATAGAGTGTAGGGGGAAGCTTTAATGAATTCTAAATAAATAAAGAGAAGCTTATTATATATAGTATGATATATAAGAATATATATGGTCTTTAACATAGTATTTAGATTAAGGGGTAAATGTGCTATGGTTGAATAGGGGGTGTATTGCTTCTGTGTGGTGATTTATATTTACGGTTTATGGGGTGTCTATTTTTATGGAGTGGGTAATTTTTTATTAATATAGTGGGGGGACGGTGATGTAAGGATGTAAAACTGGAAGGTACTATGTTGCAATATATTTATAAGTTTCTACTGTTATGATATATGTGGTATGATCATAAGGGGGCGGTTGGAGATTAGGGTGGCACTGACTATGAGTGCGAATAACTTGATGTAAAAGGTTAAGTATACATATTGATGTTAAAATGGGGGAGTAAGGGAACCATAGCTACTTATGAGAGTGGTAAAACATACCAAATAATAGTAGGGTAATTATAATTGTACGAAAGATATTAGTAATGACAATTATAATAATAGTAGTAATAATAATGTTGGGCATAAATTAGATGTAAAATTAAATATGAAAAACAAATTTAATATTAAGAAGAATAGGATAAAATAAATAAAATAAAAATAAAGGCAAAATTAAAAGTAAACATTAAATTTAAACATTACATAACATCGCCACAACCATTATCAATAATAATAATGTAAGTACTGTTAATATTAAATTATTAGGGGTGCGTAAAAGAAAAGGATACACACATGGGAGGGGGTTAAAATAGCAGGAAATAGGGTTTAGGGGTGAGGGGTGATTGGACTCGTATAAATAAAGTAAAATAGAGAGTATATATATATGCATACTATATACGTATACACATAAATATATCCGTATTAAAAAAATGGATGTATAACAAGCCGGGAAAGCGTAAATGCTCGGTGAACAAAGGCCCGTGGATTTAGATTAAAGGATTACTTCACTGGGAACGGTAAATTTCAAGCGTCCACTTAAAAACTTTAAATTTCATGAAGTTCGATTAGAAGGCCATCAAATTTATGTTTATATATGCAGGCCAGGCCTAGAAAGTTGAATACATACTCTTTCGTTTATGAACACGAGGTAAGGTCCATCGAATCGCCATAACTGCTTATGTAGTAGTATTAATCTCCAAGAGATCCAAAAGCATAGTTTATAGCAGTCCTTTAAATTTCCATATTTCTCCAAATGCTTTTTTGTAGTTGGTCTTTCGTGGATGTTTTTGTCTGGTGAATTTTATTCCTCCTAATTTGGCTGGCGAAAACTGTATTTTTTCAGCGGAGGCTCTTGCGATGGAAATTGTCCAATGCTGGAGTAATTCAACTGTGTTAAAATCTAGGTTATATTATCAGTAGGGGTTAGCATGTGGGTGGAACGCATTGCTGGTAGTCGGAGGGGGTAGGATAGGGGATATGTTTGTATGGGTGACGGGGTGGGTTGGGTAGAATCGGGAGGGATCTTTTCTTAGGTTATATTTTCGGTACATTTAAAAGTTTTAAAATGATACTACTATATGTAATATACCAATATGAAATGTTATAATGAGATATAATATTTTATGTGACGATGTGCAATGTTAAATGCTTCGCTGCTTAATACGTGATTAGAGATAAATAGTAACCTAAGAAAATACAATTAAGGCATCTCCGTTTCATCTCTGTAGATGATCTTCAGGTGAAAATTCATTAATCGTTCGGCGTTTAATTGACATATACACACACCCACACACGCACACACACACACGCATATATATATATATATTTATATATATGTTTATATATATATGTGTGTGTGTATCTATAATTTAGTACCTTACTATATATGTAATATGTGTGTGTGTGTGTGTGTGGAATAGTTCATGTATTTACATAAAGAGATATAACATAAATTTTCAGTATTTACTTCAATACTTCTAAATTCGTGCGATGCACTAATAAGTATGTCATAAAAAGCTTTATTCCCAGATATTTTATACTTTTCTCTCTCTCTCTCTCTCTTTCTCTCTCTCTCTCTCGCTTTCTCTTTCGTATATATATATATATACGAGAGCCATTAGAAAAATGATTATTCCTATTTTTTTCTGCTCAAATTAATCACGGCGAATTGAAAATTGTATTTGTATGATGTTTAAACTGATTAATTTAGGACCTGAAATTACATATTCGTGTTACTGATGTTGGTAGTGTGAGACTCTGAGAATCAAACCTCATCATAGTTTTACATCAGAAGCAGAGTTGCATCTTAGAAATAATTGAAATGATCAACATTAACCTGTTACCTGTTGAACATTTACGAATTTAATGGCGCTGATATCGGCACCGTCAGTAGATGGGCTCGTCAGTTTCCGGGTGGTGACAGAGCTTTGAGAAAGAACACTCTAGACATCAATGCACAACCATCACTCTATCGTTGGTAAAAGTGCACTGAGACTAATAGAGACTATGTCGAAAAAGTCCTTCGATTTAATGGTACTACTTTCTTTTTCATAGCTGGCCAAATTTTTCTTAGTTAAAAATAGTATGCATACTTATGGAACGACCGTTATACACACACACACACTAATACACGCACACGCACACACAGATATTACCCTGCCACGCGTTGCTGTGGCTCAATTTGGTGTAATGGAAAATTCTAATAAAAAGAGAAAATTCATAGTAATTGTCTGTATTTTTGAGATGAGTTGTTTTCATTGATTGAGATTGTCGGACTGACTTCCTCATCTTGGTTGTTATTGTCACAACGTTTCGGCCGTTTTGCCCTCCGGCCTTCGTCAGGTGAACGGTTTGTTAGGAGTCTCGAACCCAACCCTTTATTATTATTACGGGGGTACCGTGTTAAGACTCCAGCTAGGCTTTGGGACATAGTTGCTGATTCTCTGTTGTTCAATGTTACTTTTTCACTGCCTTCGTTCAGGATTGAACTCAGCACCTTTGGGTAACTGTAAACTTTGATACAACGTCTAGGACCACTCGGCCATATGTCACTAGGACAATTCTTAGTTGGTTTTTGTTAATGTTAAACCTATGTTGTTATTCAAGGTTTTCTCTCTCTATCAGAGGTGTGCAAATTGCATTCAGCTCTATGCTTGGTTTGCTCAGTAGGTTGTTATGTCCGAGCATGTGAGCTGTTTCTTTAAGTTTTCTCACTTTCCAGTGGGTCTCTCTGTTTATTATTTTTACTTCATCCCATAGGGGGCGATGATCCCCCCTCTCCATCCAGACATGGTTGGCTATACCCGATTTTTCCGTCTCCCCTTTAGTTATCGCTTTTCGGTGTTCTTCCACCCTTACTTTAAGGGGGCGGCATGTTTCACCATTGTAAACCTTTCTGCAACTGCATGGGATGGAGTATATGCAGTTTTTGGTCATGTTCTCATCCATGCGGGGCTTCACTCGTACCAGGTGTCGTCTGAGTGTTGACTCGCTTTTGAATGCCGTCCTGATGTTGTAGGGGGCACATATTCTCTGAATCTTTTCGGAGATGCCTCGTATGTATGGTAGGCAGACCGTTGGAGGTTTTTGGGTTTCATTCTCCTCTCTTATACTATTAACACGTCTGGTGGATAGTATGCTATCGGGGTAGTTGTTACGACGGAGGGTATTCTTCAACCTGACCATTTCTTGGTGGTATGTAATGGTGTCGCTACTTATTGTCTCTGCTCGATGTTGTAAGCAGCGTGCGATTCCATGTTTGATACTGTATGGGTGATGGGAGTTGAAGTTTAGGTATTGTCCGGTGAAGGTAGGCTTGCGATATACGGATGCTCTGTGCGTGATATGAGTATATCAAGGAAGGCCAGTTGGTTATCTTTTTCTTTCTCCATTGTGAACTGTATCGATGGTCTTATTGAGTTCACATGATCTAGGAGAGCCTGGATGTCTTCCTGATGGGGCTAGCGACACCATTACATACCACCAAGAAATGGTCAGGTTGAAGAATACCCTCCGTCGTAACAACTACCCCGATAGCATACTATCCACCAGACGTGTTAATAGTATAAGAGAGGAGAATGAAACCCAAAAACCTCCAACGGTCTGCCTACCATACATACGAGGCATCTCCGAAAAGATTCAGAGAATATGTGCCCCCTACAACATCAGGACGGCATTCAAAAGCGAGTCAACACTCAGACGACACCTGGTACGAGTGAAGCCCCGCATGGATGAGAACATGACCAAAAACTGCATATACTCCATCCCATGCAGTTGCAGAAAGGTTTACAAGGGTGAAACATGCCGCCCCCTTAAAGTAAGGGTGGAAGAACACCGAAAAGCGATAACTAAAGGGGAGACGGAAAAATCGGGTATAGCCAACCATGTCTGGATGGAGAGGGGGGATCATCGCCCCCTATGGGATGAAGTAAAAAATAATAAACAGAGAGACTCACTGGAAAGTGAGAAAACTTAAAGAAACAGCTCACATGCTCGGACATAACAACCTACTGAGCAAACCAAGCATAGAGCTGAATGCAATTTGCACACCTCTGATAGAGAGAGAAAACCTTGAATAACAACATAGGTTTAACATTAACAAAAACCAACTAAGAATTGTCCTAGTGACATATGGCCGAGTGGTCCTAGACGTTGTATCAAAGTTTACAGTTACCCAAAGGTGCTGAGTTCAATCCTGAACGAAGGCAGTGAAAAAGTAACATTGAAAAACAGAGAATCAGCAACTATGTCCCAAAGCCTAGCTGGAGTCCGAACACGGTACCCCCGTAATAATAATAAAGGGTTGGGTTCGAGACTCCTAACAAACCGTTCACCTGACGAAGGCCGGAGGGCAAAACGGCCGAAACGTTGTGACAATAACAACCAAGATGAGGAAGTCAGTCCGACAATCTCAATCAAGAGAAAATTCATGTTTCTTATAATCTTAGTACAGCAATCCACTATAAAAAAAATAAAAAATGAAAAAAATGGTACTCTTGCAGAATTGGATCCTTATCCTCAGGATTACCGTCGATTATGGCTTGGGCTCGACCAACAATCAGTGGATAAAGCTAACGTTGAAACGCTAAATGTTTTTTTCTGTATACAAAAATGTGAGTTAGTAATTAATATTTGAGTGATGGGGGGGTTACTATACACAGATTCGAAAAAGTTGTCCAACAACAAATGAAAGCAAAGGTAAGGTAAGTTACATTTCTACCTAACTGGATAATTGTTTAGTGTTTTTATGTAAGGTAAAATGTTTAATCGGCTGGAAAAACAGAAATGGTTGCAGACTGTTGAATATGTAAAGTTTGGGAAATTGAGTTGAAAACTAAAAACTATACAATACAGTGTCAAAAACCCACCAAATATGTTACCATGACATAGGCTGACTTAATCGGTGGGTTTGTGACAGTATTTTGTATAATTTTTTTTGTTTTAACTCACTTTCTCAAACTTAACATAATCAACAGTGTCCGCCACCATTTGTATCTTTCAAATACACCGATAAACACTGTTTTTCGAGCTGACTAAACGTTACATTAAATGAAAAGGGTTTGTATTAACAGATACAAAGAAGTTGTCAAAAAATGAATATATAACAAGTAAATGTTATCAAAGGCAAGAAAAGTAAATGTTCTACCTAACTGGATAAGATTGTAGTGTTTTTATGTAATGTATAATGTTTAATCAGTTCAAAAACATGCAGTGTTTATCGGTATATTTGAAAAATACAAATGGCGGCAGACTGTATCGAACACGTGAAGTTTGGGGAAAACTAAAAAACTATACAAAATACTGTTAGGAACTCACGCAATATATGTTACTGTGATGTAGGCTGATATATAATCAGTGGTTTTAAATTTTGATCGATACAGGTAACGACTTTTAAGAGTCCCTTTTAGTGATTACCTGGTTTGAGGATATTATACAACTAAATGGCAAATCTGCCCCCAAAATCCGGTATTATTTTACTTTAAGGCCCGTCTTATGTTCGTATATAACGAAATATTTTATTGTAGATTTCAGTGTACTAAAAACGAATCTGCAAACCGTTTCCGTCGCAAAAAGAAAGTTTTCATTATATGTAGAAATTACTTTTTCGAAAAGTGTGTGATCACTTTTCAATTTAAATTTAACTTAGAATGAGCACCCACTTTCTGGCCACCTGAGAGAGGGGCATTTTTCTGTGTGTGTGAGGGGGTGTTTTGGCGGCCGACCCCCCGCCCCTCCAACCAATTTAAGCAGGTAATTTTAAAGGATTTTCCAAGGGTAGAAAGAAAGCTCCCACCCCAAAAAGTGGGTGATCATTTTACGTTAAATTATTATGGAAAAGTGATCTTTTTTTTTTTTAAACTAACATTTCTTCATATCTTGGAAACTACTCGTTTGCCTTAATTATAAAGATTATTTTCGTTTTCAGCGACCCCGAAAACCTAAAGGAGTGGTAATTTTAAAGGAATTTTCGAGGGTGGAGTAATTCCTCATATTTTTTTTTTCCAATAACATAAGAAATTAAGAATTAGACAAATTTATAGTGCTAATGCACTTACCGATCTGTACTATTTTAAAATCGTATTTCCAAGTTTAATTAAAGTTTTTTTTATTCAATTGTATTCTAAATAATGTTAATGCTTCTGTACTGTTCCTTGTCTGCTTAAGTTTAATTTTTGTTAATAAAATTATTAGGTGAAAGTCCAGATTAGTTACAAAACACCCTCTTCTCCCCATGTTAAGAATGGCTTTTTAAATAATAACGTTATTATTTCAGCACGGATCAATAAGTGCACGAGTACCCAATTTCTTTAATAAAGAAAAAGCATTCATATTTTAGAATAGATGCAAAACTCCCTCCCCATGTTAAGAATAGCTTTCTAAATAACGGTATTATTTCAGTACGGTACCTTCTCTGCATAAGTACTATCTTTTGTTTATTAAATTGTTAGGTGAAAATATAAAATAGTTACAGAACACTCTCCCTTTCCCATGTTAAGAATGGCTTTCTTAATAGCGTTATTTCAGCACGGTACCTTCTCTGCATAAGTACCATATTTTGTTTATTAAATTGTTAGGTGAAAGTATAGAATAGTAACAAAACGTCCTCCCCATGTTAAGAATGACTTTCTAAATAACGTTATTATTCTATTATTATATTATTATGGAACTTTCTCTGCATAAGTACCATGTTTTGTTTATTAAATTGTTAGGTGAAAGTACAGTACTCATGCAGAGAGTGATCCGTGTTGCAATAATAACGTTAATATTTAAAAAGCCATTATTAACATGGAGAGGGGAGGGTGCATTTTAACTTTACAATTGAATAAAAAAAACATATAATAAAACTGTAATTAAACCTGGAAATACGATTTAAAAATAGCGCGAACAAAAAAAAACTGTACTTTACCAACCAATCTTATATCGAAACAAAAATCAAAAAGCAAGCGAAAACCTTTTTTTTTGGCCTTATATAATAAAGAAAAAATGTGTAAATTAAAAAAAAAATGGAAGATAAACAAATGAATTACGTTTTTTTTTTTTTTTTACTTATCGAGTAAACAGAAAATGAAATCTTTCGTCAATTTGTGGCTGTGGAATGAATCGAACCGGAAGTTCAGTTTTATCAACAGAAAAGATTCGCACTAACGGTTAAAAAAATATATTTATTTTATTTAATATTTTAATAATTCGCGAGGTAAATTTATTTTAATAACATAAAAACATCCCTCGACTCTAAAGATGGGTTGTCTGAAAATTTCAAATAAATTGGTAACGTAGAAATATGGTTTTATTCACTTTTAACGAACAAAATTTACATTTTTATATATATAGATATATATATATATAATTATTTTTTTACTATAATAATTAAATACCTACAGACACTAGTGTTTAATCCTTTCGGGATTCTTCAGTGCAGGGTGTCACGATTACTACCAGTCGAACGATTCGAACCCCGCGACACGAGACATCTCTGGCTCGATTAGCGGAGGCCGTATCCATTCGGCTATCATTAACCGTGTGAAATAGCGTTGAATTTTAAACATTTTTATTTAAATGTTCATTACGTCAGGCAGACAGTGATCAAATCGTTATACCATGATCTACGCATAAGATATATATATATATATATATATATATATATATATATATATATATATATATATATATATATATATATACATATATATATTATGGCAGTAGAGTTTAATTTCCTAGAAGTACTGCCATTGAAACAACCTGTGTCTACCAAAAAGTGCGCAATGAGTAAACAGAGTAGGTATATTAAATTTGCTTATACAAAATTGATGGCTACATATGTGCATACATGTTTCTGTAATCACCCATTATTGGGAAGATTAGGTCTTCAGGCCAAGAATTTCCCTCGAAACTGGAACTCAAGATACAAAACCATTTTTTTATATCACTTACAAAATTAGAATCTTGTCATAGCATAGAATGTATTAGTGAATATGTTTAGTGCTGAAATATGCGTGTGTGAAATCGGAAATATCGTTTTCCCAATACTGGGTGACCGTTGGGAATTGATGAGCGATTACAGTTTGAACGTTGGTTATAGGGACATATTGTCTGACTTTTCAAGTAATTTACAATGCTAAAAGAAAGAGTAGATACTTAATTTTAAGGTTATAAAAAGAATAAAATAAAATTTGTCTTACCGCAGTTAAGATGAGAAGAAATAAAAGCCTGAGATAAATGGATTGTTCAGAGGCCTTGCTTATCCTCCCCATATCAACCCTATATGTAAGTGATATGAGAAGATGTCTTTGTATCCTGAGTTTCAGTTTTCGAGGGAAATTCTTGGCCTAAAGACGTAATCTCACCAATAGCAGGTGATTACAGAAACATGTATGCACATATGTAGCCATCGATGTTTGTATGAATAAATTTAATATATATATATATATATATATATATGTGTGTGTGTGTATGTGTGCGTGCGCACGCGCGTGCGTGTATGTGTGGCTGTGTGGCTAAATACTAAAAAAAAATTGACACTAAGTGCCACATTCAATAATTCGTGATATTTTTTCGACTTAGCAACACCCGTTCCATGTATCAATATCCTGATTCTTGGATGCAATAATATAAACGTTCTGCATCATGATTTTTTTTTACATACGCTTTACAAGGAAGATGATTCCTTTAGATTCGATATGTTGCATAAAAATAGAAACTAATCTAGAATGTTGCTGGCAAACGGATGAAAGAGGAAATATTAAACGGCGAATATAGCATCAGATCAGACGTGAATGTCAACCACACATAAAAAGATAATATTTTAATATGTAACGTTAATGTAGAAGTAAGAATATATTTTTCAACCGACATCGCTACGAACACTTAGCTTATCTACATAAACAGTGATAATCTTTTACTTATATCAGTTTTTGGATGAAGAATTGTAATTATGGTTATAGAAACATTCGTTCGTCCATGCCTCTCGCTGTGATGCAGGGGTCTTTATCCACGAGGCTATCTCCCCACGTCCTCTACCTGGCTGGAAAAAACGTGTCGGTGGCCAGCTAAGAACGTGGCTCGGGACTATCAAAGCCGACGCTGAGCTTATTTCGGGCCCGCTCATCTATGGCCTGTCTCGTTGGAGACGTGACTGGCTGTTGCTCACTCGGGATCTTGCTTCCGATCGCCGGGCTTGGGCCGCAGCGATACGAGATGTGCATCTTCATGAAGCCAACTCAACTCCTCCAGGGTGAATGTCGTTTCAAGTACAAATAATGACCTTTTCTCTTCCCAGCAACCTACTTCCCACAGAAGAGACATTGTGAGCCTGTTTCTGCTCTATCATTATTTTCATGACAAGTACTCGTCTGACCTCTAATCTATGGTTCCTGTCTTCCAAACTTTCACAAAAAAAAAAAACACTTAACTAGCTATAATCACTTTCAACAATTTCCCTCATTTTTTAGCTATGCCTAAATCTAAACGCAGATTCCATGAACAAATCTTCTTTTCTAAAACTGTCCACCTGTGGAACACTGTTCTGGTGGTCTGCTTCCCAGCCGACTACAATATCATAGCCTTCAAATACTTGGCCTTTTCGTCAAGATCAAAGTGTAGTATCTGTTCTTCAGATGCTGCACTTCCATTTCTTGTTCTTTCGGTGGAGGATCAGTCCTTCACGACCGAGACAATTTTTTTTTTTTTTTTGTACCTTTTCTCCACGTTAAAAAACGACCCTGGTGTCTAACTCTGTCCCGTGGGGAGGCATAGTAAATAGGTACGATATCGTAGCCTTCAAGTCCAATGTAAACAAGTTCTTATTGAACTCTCTCCTTAAGTAATCCAAATTCTACCCAATCTGCACGATTAACGATTACCAAATTACTACCTTACATTTATTAACCCTTTATTCATTCGGGCCTTGATAAGTGGTGACTCCTATATAAAAATAAATTTTTATTTAATTTTTTTCCATTTAATTTTTTTTTTTTTTGCCTGTCAAGCATACATGTGATGCCCTCCGAACGGACTAATGTATACCACTGAGATGATTGCAAAACCTAACCAGAACTTTCCTGATAGATTGAAATTAAAGAAAATTTTATTTTATTTTTTGATCCATCCTCGTACATATGTTTATTTATCCACCGAGTTGATAGCAAAAATTACGAATTATACTCATTTTTAGTTCGTGTGAGGGGAATCTATCACCATACTTTCCCTTAAACACGTCTGTTGGACTTTTATTAAGTACAATACTTAATAGTTTTTTTTTTTTTTTTTTTTTTTTTAATGGAGAGTAGAAAACGCATTGTGGATGCGTTATCGGCAGCTCCTGTTACTCTCGCTTCTTCTTATTTGTCCCTCAGTCCTCATTTTTTTAAATGAGTGATTTTTCGGACAAAGGGAGAAGAAAAAGCTGTTTTCTAGGTTGGCAGTATTTTTGCGAACAGTTGGCTGAGATGGCGGAAATTTTCTGTTTCTATGTCTATCCTTGTAGCCATGTCACTAGTAAGGGTGCTGGAGGTAAACGTTTTGTCTGGGCTGACGTTATCCGCCTGATAGTCAGGGACCCGAACCTTGGATTAACCACTAAGGAGGCTGTCCTATCAGCAGGTGCAAAGTACTGGGGCTGCTGTATTGCCATTTGGTGAATGGATTCTGGACCATGCAGTAGCTTCTGGTGGGGCCTCTCGATGCCATACTAGTGGGTAATTGTTACGGCTTTACCTTATCATTAACTACAAATAAAAAAAAATAAAAAATTCTTCGTTTCTTTTTCTCTCTTAATTTCCCCTCTCTGTCCTGCTCTAAGTAAATCTGTCGACCTAGTCCACAAATTCCAAAATTTCATCATGACAAGTTTCAAGAAAAAATACACGATTAAACCCGGTTCCCCAACTTCCAACGTAGACCCCTACTACCATGTCTCCTTCTCCAACATCAGGGGTCTTCGTTCTAACCTTCCAGAGGTTGAAACCCAATTACAGGAGACTAAACCAGACCTTTTATTTTTAAGTGAAACTGGCATTGGACAGGCTATTTCCCTAGATGAGTTTGCAATTTCAGGATACTCTAACTTAACTTCTAAATCTGACCCCCAAGATCGCCATGGGCATGGAATATGTGCCTATATTAAAGATAGCTTTCCATGTGGGAGGGACATCTCCAGGGAAGATCCTAACTTACCCTATATGTGCTTCCGGGTTGCTTTAGTTCACACTACTGCATTTATATTTACTCTCTATCGCCCCCACAACAGTGGAGTTACTATCTTTCAAAGCATATCTGAGAAAATTGACCAAGTCCTTTCTACTTATCCTTCAGCTAACATTCACGTATGTGGAGACTTCAATGTTCACAACGTTGAATGGTTGACCCACTCAAACAAGACCGATGATGAGGGGAGGTTCTGTCATGATTTCTCCATTGCCTATGACCTCACTCAGATTGTTCAGGAACCTACCCGTGTGCCCGATAATGATGGCCAGTATGCGAGCCTACTAGACCTTTTTCTCACAACTTGCCCTGAACTATGTTCAGTTTCTGTTCTGTCGCCTCTTGGATCTTCCGACCACTCTGTTGTATCAATTAAGATAAAAATGAAATGTAATAAGTCCCCAGATGTACCTCTTCATCGTACAGTATATCGATACACTAAGGCTGACTGGGATAGCTTCCGTACATTTATATCTGATCTACCTCTGCATTCCATGTTTAAAAAGGATGTGTCCTCTATAGTATTAGACCTAACTGAATGGTTAATTGTAGGTATTGACCATTTCATACCCTCTAAAAAGTTTCAGAAAAAACCTAACAGCCAGCCATGGTTCTCTCCAGAATGTGCTGCTGCCATTGCGCACAGAAATCACTTTTTCCACTGCTTCAAACGTAATAGATGTATGGAAACTAAAGCCGTTTTCAGGACTGCCAGCAACCATTGTAAGAAAGTAATAAGGAACGCAAGAGAGTTGTATGCTCAATCTGTTAAGTCCAAAGTAGCTGAGCAGCGGCTTGGTTCCCACCAGTTTTGGCAAATAGCAAACAGAATCCTGAACAGAAGCGTGTGCTCCATCCCAACTATTATCAATGGACCTGAGGTAATCTCGTCAGCATCAGACAAAGCCAAACTCTTTGTCAAGAACTTTGCAGCAAATTCTACCCTTTGCGACCAAGACCGCCAACCCCCAATATTTCCTCCTGTATCAGAAAACACGCTATGTGATATACGTATATCTGTACGTGATGTTGCGAAGCTAATCAAAAACCTTGATTCGAGTAAAGCAACTGGCCCTGATGGTATTCCAATTATAGTACTCAAAAAACTTCAACCTGAATTAGCGCCCATACTTACAAAACTGTTTAAACGTTGTCTTAAGGAGAATAGTTTCCCATCTCCCTGGAAAACCTCATCAGTATGCCCTGTATTTAAGAATTCAGGTGATCGCTCATCCCCCTCTCAGTACAGGCCAATAAGTCTCCTGTGCGTCATGAGTAAGTTGCTAGAATCTGTGTTAAATACAGAAGTAATCAAACATCTCAACAAAAATAACCTTCTTAGTGACACCCAATATGGTTTCCGTTCTGCTAGATCTACAGCAGATGTCATTACAGTTATATCGCATAGGATTAGCAAATCTCTCGACGGTGGCAATCTTTCTAGAGCAATTGCTCTTGACATATCTAAAGCCTTTGATAGGGTATGGCATAAAGGTTTACTTCATAAGATCGCTAGCTATGGTATAGCTGGAAAAGTCTTCTCAATTATTAAATCATTTCTTTCTGATAGGTTCATAAGAGTAGTAGTTGAGGGGCAAAAATCAGAAGCTCACAGTATTAATGCCGGTGTCCCTCAGGGATCCATCCTGGGCCCAACTCTTTTCCTGATCTACATTAATGATCTTCCAAATCATATCCTTACATCATTTGTAGACATTTATGCTGACGACACTACCATTTATGGTACCACATCTAAGACAGTAAACGACCAAGTTCTCTCCAATTCTCTCTCCTCTGATCTTGAGCACGTAGTACAATGGGGAAAGGAGTGGCTGGTTACTTTTAATGCATCTAAAACCAAGCTTCTCTCTTTACATCATCAACATTCTAATCCACATTTGTCATCAATTGAAATGAATGGCTCTCGTCTTCAGGAGGCCTCAAGTTTTGACAAGCTTCTGGGCTTGACCATTACTCCTGATCTTAAATGGAACACGTATATCAAATCTGTTGCCAAGGCCGCTGGAAAAATGGTGGGATCTTTCTATCGATCCAGTAGATATCTCACTGCTGATGCTATTCTCTACCTATATAAGAGCCAGGTACGTCCAAGGATGGAATACTGTTGCCACATCTGGGCAGGAGCTGCTAGAAAGGACTTGTCCTGCCTTGATAGAGTTCAAAATAGACTTCGTAGCCTCGTAGGAGATGTCCTTTTCTCCTCCTTGCAACCTCTATCTCATAGAAGAGATGTTGCGAGTTTGTCTCTGATGTATCGTTATTTTCATGGAAAGTGTTCAACTGAGCTTCAATCTTTGGTCCCCCCTCGCCAAACTTTCACAAGAAACACTCGTCTAGCTGTAAACACTATCAATAATTTCCCCCACTCTTTATCTGTGGCTAAACCTAAACGTAGATTCCATGAACAAAGCTTCTTTCTTAGAACTGCACGCCTGTGGAATTGTCTTCCGTTTTCCTGCTTTCCGGCTGACTACAATATGGTTTTGTTCAAGTCTAAAGTAAATAAGTTCTTGATGAGCCGTTCCATATAAGTTATTAAATTTACCAAATTTTCATTACTAATGATTACTATATTGACCAATTTCTACTGTACACTCTTTAACCCTTATCCTTGAGTGGCCTCTGGGCCTTGATAATGTGGTGATGCCTTTGTAAAAAAAAAAAAAAAAAAAAAAAAAAGAAACATTCACTAGCATAGTTATTACGTATCCTTTCAATATCATAAACAACTTATTGAATTCACTATATATATATATATATATATATATATATGTATATATATATAACACTTATATATATAACACTTATGTATATAACACTTATCAAGTGTTTCCTTTTCAGATTAAATATTCTTTTTAAATCTTTTTCAAAGTGTTTTAACATGTTTTATTAACTGTGTGCTCCTATATATATATATATATATATATATATATATATATATATATATATATATATATATATATATATATATGTATACATCTAGATAAATACCCAACCCGGCATGTGTGAAACTAATTTCCAATTCTTTATGCTTGTTTAGAAATAAGATATATATATATATATATATATATATATATATATATATATATATATGTGTGTGTGTGTGTGTGTGTGTGTGTGTGAGTGTGTGTGTGTGTGTTCAACCCTTGACTAGGTTAAATCTTGGCTTGAGAAAGATGCTAGTCTAGCCGCACTGACGAGTTGTGGTGCAACGAAACAGTACTGTATGTGGATAACTACATATATATTTGTATATGTGTGTGTGCATCTGTGTATAATTTAACTACTTGAGGTAGTGAATACATATGAAAAAATAATATATAGTTCTCATTGTGATGAGTCAATAGTTAATTATTAGAGCTTTAAATATTTTTCTCATATTACATTAACAGAGATGAATACATACGTATTACACATTTCCGGAAATTAATTGAGCAGAAAATTGCGTACAACTATTTCAGCCCAAGTATTGCCACATAAAATATAACTGTTCATTAAATTCTAATTTGCACGTTAGAAAATACCAATATTTCAAAAGCTGTTTAGCCCCAAAATAAGACTTTACAGGTTTATATTGATGTTGTTCATTTTTTTAATCAACAATAATTTCTCCTTTCGCAAATGTTGAAAATTGGGAAAAGAAAAGAAACATTGCAAATAGGTTCATCAAGATAGACACATGGTTTTATGAACAGAGTGCTGTAGTTATTTAAATTAAAACGCGTAGCCGTTTTAGAAATAAGAAGGTGACACAGTTATTTTAATGAAAACATTTTTTTTCAATTTTCACCCCAAACAAGGCAAGTGCCACTTTGAAGTAGGGGGCTACTATCAGGGACATAATTTGCGGAGGCATTATGAAGGGAGATGAGTAGAAAAATGTTTGTTCACATTACACTTGAACTTCTGCATATCAGTACAGTTGGGAAAGCAGAATGCCGGAAGGGAGTTCCAAAGACTTGCAGTTCTGAGGAAGAAACTATTGGAGTAAAAGACTTTCTTGCACTTAAGGATTTCTACTGTGAAGGGGTAGGATTAGTTGCTTGTCGCGTTTGTCGGGGGTAGTTACGTCGAGGAGGTACAAGTGTTTGCAGTTCCTCGGAGCATTCACCATTAAAGTATTTGTAGAACAGGCACAGGGATGCAACATCTCGTCGATAGGGCAGAGGCTGAAGCCTAGATGACAGTTCAGGACGTTTCAGGTTGGCGACTCTCTTTTGAACCCTGTCCAGGAGTGAGAGACAAGCAGCAAATACACCAGCCCAAATGTGACAACAGTACTCCATACATAAGCGAATGCTGGATTTATAGAGGTACAGGGTACTTTCAGGCATAATTAATTTTCTAGCACGGTAGAGGGAGCTCACCTTCTTTGCACCAGCCTTGGCAATGCTCTCAATGCATCTATTCCAGTTCATATTCCCTGTAAACGTTAGGCCGAGGAGTCTACAAGAAATACTTTCAGGCAATGTATTCTTGGTCATTGCTATTGGTGGTAGAGAAGGTTTCTTATAGTTATTGAAGGAAACAAGTTTAGTCTTGGCAGCATTGAATGTGACCATCCATTTTTGTCCCAATGGCTGAATAATATATATATATATATATATATATATATATATATATATATATATATATATATATATATATATATATATATATATAGCAAATTTTCATATTCTTTTAAACATTCATTTTAATTAATTCCCTATTAGTTTTTTCGTTTTCTCATGGGGTGGTCATCTTTAGATAACAATTACGTGCAAATATGTTTATGCAGGAATTCTACATATTTTATACTTGCGTACTATTTGAGTAAAAAGATTATAGTAAACACACACCATCTCTCTCTATACATTTATGTATATAAAATTGTTTAAACATTTTTTCTACTAAACTCCTCTTTCGGTTTATTGTCTACAGGCATGTAACTTGAAACTTTACATTTGGATTTTAGCTGGGGAAAATTAGTGCAAAAGTGTAACACTGAAACAAAAATGAAATTTGTCAGGTGAAAGTTGTGCGACGGCATTACGAATATGCATGTTTAACGGAACGTAATAACAATTTTCTCATGTTTGAATTTGTAGCCATGGAGCAAATATGTTTTCATAGCTCAGGCATTAACGTCGGAGGAAAAAGTAAATCCTTAAGTAAACGTTTTTGTTTTGATTCTCGATGGTTGCTTGCGGGTCATTTTCTGTTAAAACCTTTTACATCATTGCTATATATTTGTGTGAAATATAATATAATAAACACAAAACTTGAATTCAAATCAAAATATCATATTTAAGCGTATTTTAATACTGGACAATATATATATATATATATATATATATATATATATAAAGCTGAACGTGTGTGTGTGTATATGCGTGTGTGGGTGGGTGGGTCTTTGGTTACGAATAGGCTCCTATATGGTTGACTATTTTAAAAAACTGATTCCATATAATGATAGATGTATCGAGACGCAAGAATGGATATGTTTGATCTGGCAGAACAGTGGTTCATTAAAATTTTTGTGTCTGCGTTCGCGCTTGGCCCCCAAAGTATGAAAAAAAAAACGTTTACAAGGGTTTTGAATATAGATGTACATAATAATACTTTGTAAGTATGTTTTAACTTAAATAGGGATGGTATAATAAAATTGTCGGGTCTGCATTCAAACCTGACCTTCATAGAATTAAAATAGGCACACCCTTTAATAAAGACTTTTCATATCTATCTGCGTGAGTATACTTTGATAATTATGTTTCAGCTTGAAGAAATATGGTATAATAAAATTATGGGGTGCTCGTTGGCGCTTGGCCGCATAGAACGGAAATATGTCACAAGTTGTCGCACCTGCTAATTTCGGTTTATAAAAGTCAACTTAACACACTTATCAATTCATCTGTTCCCGTGGTCGAGATGGTTAGGTCGCAGTGTTTTTTTCCATTTCCTTTCCACCGCGTCAAACGTTCGGGGTTCAAGCTTACCTTTATACTAAAACTATTTTTTCTTTTACACCTCCAAACAACCGGCCAACGTTATTTTTTAACAGGGTTGTTTTAATCTACACCCCCCACCACACACCGGAGGCAACGCCGGGTAACGCCGCTAGTATATATATATATATATATATATATATATATATATATATATATATATATATATATATATATATGGTATCCACATTACTGAATTAGCACTCAGTGTAGATGACTGTTGGACTGACCACCGTCTGGTCATCATACGTGCGAAATATATCACGAGAAAGAAGCCTTAATTTGAATTAAAACAGCAACTTCGGGGGAAAAATATAACCTCTAAAAACTTCACCTAACAGAGGTAAAAAAACACACACACACACACCATTGAAGAACACTTTTGTATAAACCAACCAATTATTGCTACCTGGAATAATAATGGGTGTCAATCAGTAAGGTTATTAATGAATAAGCCGAAGTCACGGTCGGTTTAAAGAAAAAGAAAAATCAAGACTGGTTTGATGAAAACTGTGCTGAAATTAATCAACTCATTCAAGAAAAGATAAACGCTCGTCATCCTCATGTACAAGCCCCTCGAAGCCAGCATAAGACATCTACAGAACATGCAAAAACAGTGTCAATCAAGATTACGGGAACTAGAAAACAAATGGCGGCAATTTAAAGCTTTAGAATCGGAGAGTTTTGCAGAAATTTCCATACCGGTGTAAAACAAATTTTTGGCCCCATCAGATCCTCCATCGGAACACTCCTTGCATCAGACAATGCCACACTCCTCAACGATCTACAATCAATTCTGGATCGTTGGTAGGAGCATTTTGCAATTTTAATAAATAAAGAATCGGCTGCAGATGAGGAAAATTATCCCACTGTACCCAGCGCAATTATGGATGAATGCACCACCATCCTTTACAGAATTTCACATTGCGATGAAAAAAATGGAAGTAAATAAAGCCCCAAGGCCTTACAATATTTAATTCTAACTCATCTACCATGGTGGAAACATCTGAAAACACAACTATTTACTCTCATTCTTTAGATGTGGGAAGAACGTCAGGTACCAAAGGACCTGAAAGACGCAGTAATACTAACCCTCTTCAAAAAGTCATTACCGTGGGACTGCTATTTTGTCAATAATTGGAAAAATCTTTGCTTGCATACTACTGAATGGCTTGCTGTAAGTCACGGAATCAGCCAACCAGAATCTCAGTGCTGCAAATACATTGAAGCAATTGCCAGGGCTGCTTCGAGGAATGTGGGCTCCTGCTGCCGTGTTAAAAGGCTACTCACACCTGAGAGTATCCTGTATCTTTGCAAGTCTACCATGCTTGAAGTTCAGCAATGCATGAAGTGTTGTTGCTGGTGCATCTTCCACTAGTCCCTTGCTCTTAGACAGGGTTAAAAAAAAGTCGCTAACCTAAAAGGTCTTGAACTATCAACTAAGGTCCAACTTCTGTTACATCACATTCGTGTCCGTTGTACAAATCTATCAATGACAAGTGCTCTGATGAACTTCGCGCTCTAGTACCCACTCGATGACAATATGCTCGAGAAACGCGACAAGAAGCAGAATTCCACCCCTACACTGTATAGATCTCTAGATGCCGTAGAGTCTTCTAATAGAGTAGCTTCTTCTCTTGAAGTGCTGCACTTTAGTATTCCCTTCCGGCCTAGCTTCCGAACTCTACTGACATGCAGGATTCAAGTTAAATATGAACAGAAATCTTGCGGCGCAAATCCATAAATTGTATCCTTTCAAGTCCGGCCCCAAATAGTAGCCTTTCACGACAGAGTTGCCATGTGCCTTGTTTGGGGGTTAATGACAATAAAAAAGTAAACACAAGATTCTACAATTTTATCAATAATTTAATTTTGTTTGATTTGATTTCGAATAGCAATTAGAATAAATAACTCAAACTTATTCTGTGTGAGTCAAGATCTTAGTTTTGTTTTCAACAGTCTTCGTATGGAAAAAAAAACATTTAACATGTGCACTGTGTGATGCGTAGTATTTTAATACATTTATAAGCTGCATATAAATGCTCACAGTCTGCACTACGATAACAACTTGAAAGCACATCACAAACAATTCTTACTTATCTTTGCATATATATGCCTCCCTCTAGATCCAAACTTTCTTAACTTTTTTCATTGTCATTCATGTTCTCTAGCAGACCTCTTTTCAGGTCTTTGTGGAGCGATGCGAATGAAATCAGTTCATCCTGTACGGCTACTATGTTAATTTCTGATACTTCATTGGAAAGCTTTATGTTGTAAGGATGCCAAGGTTTCAGAAAACATGTTTGTGTCAAACCAGGAAATTTTCCGATATATATATATATATATATATATATATATATATATATATATATATATATATATATATATATATATATATACGAAATCTTACAAACATTGTTGTTGTTTATACAAAAATTGTACAACACGAAAACAATTTTAAGGCGTTAAAAATTCTCGACGATTTGTTTTATTCGAACCAAGCACCTACATCGCATTCGAGAAGAGCAACTGCGCATTAAAATATTTGCCGCATACTGGAGAGCACAGTATCAATTACTGCAATAAACCCCAATTTTTGTTTCTCGTCTGTGATAACTTCTCGCGCTGAGCAACTAAATATAATGGTTGAAATAAAGAAAAATTTAGGTACAAAACTGTTCAATTATTCTAATTTACAATTTGCATGAGAAACGAAATTAAATGCTGTTTCAAAAAATGCCACGAAAATCTCTTGCGATTCTTTCATTATTTTCAATGGTCTTCTTAATCATGTGTAAATTATGTGTAAACAATATGTCAGGCCTGATGTCTACATATAATCAAATACTGATGTTGTTATTTCCAAAATTCAAATGAATGTAAACGCCATTAGGATGGTTTCTATTTTCAGCACGCATTCGCTCAATTTCTGTGATTTTAAATTAATTGCTTCACTGAAAGATGATGAAAGTCTGAGAAATTCCATGACTAATCTGCTTAACTAACAAACAACTGCTCTACTTTTGCTTGAACATCAGGTTTTATCAATGTGCTTTCACCTTCGGAATTTCTTACTTCCTAGTATTGTCCGCATACGTCTCAACCTTCATCCATTGAAAAACCTGCATATTCAGTCAGCAAACAAAAAAATACAGACAAACAAAACAAACTAATTACATAACTGAAAACCAAATTCAGATATGTGCATAACACCTAATATCGATTTTATTTTAACGATCTGTTTCATAAGGATCTGAACTCCAGAGTAAACACCACTCATATTAGTTGTTCCATCAAATCAATCTCGAATACACTGTTCTAGTGACCGACCTATGTCTACAAGTTAATTTTGTAATAGGTAGCACAAGCATTTTCTACTTGAATTATCCATATTTCCCAGGCAACGTATTGTTTTTTTTTAACTCTACAGAGTTAAAAAATATTACGTTGCCTGGGAAATATGGATAATCGCACAACATATTTAAGGATGGTGTTACACTGATCATGTAAAGAAATGTCTTGTGTAAAGTCAACTTGTACTGTAAACATCCCTGTATTTTTCCACCTCCGCGCAATTTCGTTTTAACCATGTCCGAAATAATATTTTTATTCTGTTGGAAGTTTTAAAAAATGTACACATATGATTTGTTTGGATGGGTCTTTTTGTTTGTCATTTCAACTGATTTACTGCAAATGCTTCCGCAGGTGTGGATTTTATTCTGCAAAAATCTTTATGGCCTCTAAAATATTCCCATAATTGGAACGATTATTTTCATCAAATAAAATTACAACGCCTTTACTGTTTTACACAGTAAGCCAATACTTGAAAACCACTGTTATCTATTACACTAATATCACACTTTAAAACGACACTGAAGAATTTGTTGGGTTCTTAAGGAGAGTTAGTCCGTTTACAAATTGTACTTGATAGATCTGCCACAAAGAAATCAGATAATATGTATCAGTGTAATGATTATGACACTGACTCTTTTTATGTTTACATAGTCTTGTTGGTATGAGTATTCAGTCAGAACATCCCTGAATCATCTGTACGTTTCAATTTTTATCAGGAGGATATATAAGGCACAGCGAGCAATGCAAACTCGTTTTTTGTTCATTGTATGTTATCCACTTTATTTTAATATTCATGTTCTGAACGCCTTGATGCTCATATACAACAGCACTATTGAATGGTATGTTATGGACTGGTTTGGATGAAATAAAAAAGAACATCTGTGCAATTTAGCTATTATGGCTGGTACCTGAATTATCAAAATATGCAGTTTGACGAATGTAAACTGTGTACTGGTTATCATGGCACCAGGGCTTGAAAACATAGCTGGTTGTCCATCGAATTAGGTTTCATCTAGCTGGGAAGGATCACGCGATTCAGCCGAATTAGTAATGATTTTAGATTTAGAAGGTGTTCCTGTATCTGTTGATATTTTTCATGTAATCCAACGTCAGTTGTAGCTTCGATTTGCTCTCATAGTGTAGCTTTCTTAGCAAAGAATCAATGTTATTTGTTGTGTTCTCTTTTGGTCACCGCTTTCGTGCTTGTAGTCAGGGATAATTAAATAGATATTCGCTACCTATAAGATTAATAATTCTCTCGGTAGAATCTATTTGGCGGAAATTTTACAAAGGGCAATTAAGTAAGCCGTAACAAAGAAAATACTATTGATAAGTTTTCCGTAGAAATATACAGATTTTAAAATAATAAAATTAAATGCTACGTAATTTCAATATTTTTAAACGAAAATGTAAACACAATTTTCCATTAATGCAAACATACAATCTAACTATTCATTCCCCTAAAATTAAAAGTAACCTAAGATAAAAAAAAAGGTCAGGAATCGCTGATATTTCGAGCTCTACGAAAATCATTAGATTTACAGATCGACCATTATGTTTTTAATCAAATAAGTAATATGTAATTCAATTTTTTCTACTTTCATATTCTCAAATTTTAATTAATAATAAAATGTTTCATCAACCAGGCTGAGTTGGTGTTTCTGGATATATAGCATAACATAATAACGTTTTCACAAGTGCATAATTACTGACGAAACATTACGTAAACTACGTAAAAAATGAAATACGAATTTTAAGATGAAACTAGTTCCAAATTTAATGAAAGTTATTTACGCAGAAGCGGTTTGGGTTTATTTAGGTGATTGAAAACATTCCTATTTTACCGGTCACATTTCGAAACAAAAAAAAAAACTGATATGTTTGGCAAAATGCGATTATAAAATTTTTCGCATGTATATATATATATATATATATATATATATATATATTATATATATATATATATATTATATATATAAATATAGAGTAATTTATAAAATATATATGGCGATTAAGCTACGCTGAATATTCCGCGTTTCATCCACTCTAGGATTCTTCAGGCTTATCCAGTGTAGCTTAATCCCATATATATTTTATAAATTACTAACTAGCTGTACCTACGTATTGAGCACTTTTGAAGTAAATACTTAAATTTTACGCATAAATTTATACTTTCGTATATCAATTGTATGTGAGTAAATGAAGTATATCTATATATATATATATATATATATATATATATATATAGAGAGAGAGAGAGAGAGAGAGAGAGAGAGTTATCAAAGACCTAATAACGAATTAAAAACAGCATGAAACATATCTAAGCTCTATTAAGTATGCACTCACTTTCGCAATATTTTGACCACCGACTGTCATTAATGGAGAGGCGTTATGAGATTCTTTTTGCTTGGTGGTTATTTATTGACCTTGATTTAAAATTTCCCATAATATTAGGTTGTTTTATAGTTGTATATCCTTAATTTGAGGTGACTTTAATTTCCATTTAGCAAGTGTTATTTTTATTGTTTTATCTCTTTTAATGTTTCTCTCGAGTTTCCAAATTTTTTATTTGTGCATTTGTGTTTAGTTTTCTAAAGGGAAACGGAAGTGCCGTTTCATATGGTTATGCAGTTGCCAGTTGGGAAGTGTTAGAATTCTAATAGCCTGGCGGCTACTTTTAATGACTTGATCTAAAATACTTTTTATTTAGTGTAGTCGCAACTACCGATGTGGTAGGTTGTTTTTATTGTTGTCCTTTTCTTTACTGTTCTCGACTTCATATTGATAAGTGCTTTATTTGTTGTTTTTATTTATTTATTTTATATATATTAATTTACTTTTATATTATTTACTTTTATATTCTTCCCCTTTTTTCATTATTTCCTTTGTTTTTAGTTTTTTCCTTATTTATTTATTTGTTTGTGTATGTTTCTTATGATTGGGTTAGTAGTTATTTTAAGTAGATATGTGGAGCTATTAATAAGAATTGAATAAATGTGGTACATTGGGAGTTATATTTTTCCTATACAGTGATGTTTGGAGTGATTATTTTGGCAAGAGTATATATATATATATATATATATATATATATATATATATATATATAACTACTTAATTTACTCACATAAAATTAATATAAAAAAGTATAGATTTATGCGTAAACTTTAAGTATTTACTTAAAAAGTGATCAATACGTAGGTAGAGATAGTTAGTAATTTATAAAATATATATGGGGATTAAGCTACACTGAATATTCCGCGTTTTATCCACTCTATGACTCTGTAGGCTTATGCGCATAAGCCTGAAGAGTCCTAGAGTCGATGAAATGCGGAATATTCAGTGTAGCTTAATCACCATATATATTTTATAAATTCATATATAATTTTCGATAGTTGTCGTTTTTTATTTTTATTCGGGTGGTTAATTCTGTCTCTAATATTATAATAAGTATATGTTTGATAGGTTAGTATATGCATATAATATAGGTTAATATATATATATATATATATATATATATACATATATATATAAATATATATATACATATATATATATACGTGTATGTATATAAAGGTGCGTATCTGAGTACATATAGAATTATGTGTGTGTTGGTGTATTTATTATTTATTAAGATTATTTGGTTATGCGAATTTTTACTTTACTTTACAAGGAAGGTTGTTTGGTCTTCGAGACAAGATCAAAGTGTAGTATCTGTTCTTCAGATGCTGCACTTCAATTTCTTGTTCTCTATCAGTGGAGGAGAAATTCTTCACGACTGAGACAATTTTTATTTTTTTCCCCTTTCTCCACGTTAAAAAACGCCCCTGGTGTCTAACTCTGTCTCGTGGGAAGGCATTGTAAATAGGTACAAGGAAGGTTTGCTAACTAAACTAAATGCCACGTGTATGAATTCCAAACGATTTAGCCTGACAAGGCCTCTATTCTAACGAGCGGGAAAATACAGCGTAGCTTTATTGCTATAGATAATTTCATACTGTGAACATTTGTCATTGGCTTTTGCATAATAACTTTTTTTCAGACTTGTATTTATTTCGTATTTTAGGCCTTGTCCGTCCGACGAGTGGTGTTAACTGATCGGGTTGGAGGTTGTTCCAAGAATATCCTTGATATATCACCTGTGTCTACAGTCCAAATTTTCTGTGGGAAAACCGCCAGGTTTATTTGCGACGATTAATTGATCTCCGTTTTCGTATCCATGACGACAAGCAAGAACAGCAAGGAAGGAAAACATTCGGATAGCCACCATGAATTGTGAAAAAAAGTCCAATTATTTTTATACTCGTATTTGATGATTATTGTTTTTTTACTTTACAACCATCTTTTTATAAATAATTACCCGATAAAATACCCGCTGTTGTCTGGGACACACACATATGCATTTATATGCACACCCACACACACACATATTAAGTTTCGAAATCATCTGTGATAATAAAACCACATAGACTGTTCCGATAATAAGACCATATACAATGTTCCGTCCTGGGCTAAAATCCCTCCTTGATCTACATCAATGATCTCTCAAATAACATTCTTAGATCATTCGTAGATATTTATGATTACGACACTACCAACTATGGAAGCACACAAATGGGCGTAAACGACAAGTTATCTCTGATTCTCTGTTGTCTGATCTCGATCACGTGGTGCAATGGGGAAAAAGATGGTTGGTTAATTGTAATACATCTGGGACCGACCTATCTTTCGATCGTCAACGCTATTATCTTCGTCTTGCATCAATCGAAATGAATGCCTTCACGTTTGGACACACTTCTAGGTCTGACCTTTACTCCTAATCTGAGATGGAATATATACATCAAATCCCTTGTCAATGCTGTTGAGAAAATATTGGAATCCTTCTACCACTCCAGTAGATATCTCACTGCTGATGATATTCTCTACCTGTGTAAGAGCCAAGTACGCCCAAGGATGGATTACTATTATCACATCTGGGTTGGAGCAGTATATATATATATATATATATATATATATATATATATATATATATATATATATATATATAAGAACCCATATATATATATATATATATATATGGGTTCTTGTATATATATTTTATATATATATATATATATATATATACAAGAACTTGTATATATATATACAAGAACCCATATATATGTGTATATATATATGTATATATATATATATATATATATATATATATATATATATATATATATATATACAAAAACCCATATATATATGTATGGGTTTTGTATATATATATATATATGGGTTCTAGTATATATATATATATATATATATATATATACATATATATATATATATTGTTTTGAAAAAAGAAAACCGAATGAATTTATGAAATGATCAACATTTCGTCCCTATTGCCGAGGACATCTTCAGTATATTTAAAGGAAAAATGCAGAAGAAGAAAACGATCATAGACCATACGTAAATGAAAAGGAAACAGTGTTAGAATCCTACCCATATCGGGAAGGAAACTATGTGTGTGTATTGTTAAATGTCTATATATATATATACACTTTTAAAAATGCGTTAAATATTAACACTTTTTTTTCTCTAATCTTATTCATTTTGTTTAAATTATTTAACGATTAAGGGAAAACGGTTTACCAGGATCTGCCTTTATATTTTGTTCTTTGATTATTATTTTTCCCTATACTAGGGGTAAATGGTAGAAGCCCTTTCTTTGAGTAATAGTATTAGTGTTTAATATTAGTGCTGACTCTAAAAAGTCTTCTTTTGGCTCTATCTATCACGTATTTTATAATTTTTGCATGATCTAAATTAAATGAATAATCGTGTTCTGCACAATGGCAAAAGAGTGCATATTTATTTAACGTATTTTTAAAAGTGTATACATAGACATTGAACAACCCAACCTTCCCATACACACACATAGTTTCCTTCCCGATATGGGTAGGATTCTAACACTGTTTCCTTTTCATTTACGTATGATCGTTTTCTTCTTCTGCATTTTTCCTTTAAATATCCTTAAGATGTCCTCTGCAATAGGGATGAAACATTGATACTTTCATAAATTCATTCGGTTTTCCTTTTTTAAAAACAACCTAAGGTCAACCATCGCTGGTATTTTTATTTTATTTTTATGCATATATATATATATATATATATATATATATATATATATATATATATATATATATATATATATATATATATATATATAAAATAACCCAAGGTTGCCCAGCTGGACAAACTTGAGTCCTTGTACCGGAAAAAATATCCAGTAAATAAGACGTTGTTTAGTAAATTTTATTTTTTTGCTTTTTTTTTGCATTTCCATGCACCAAACATGGATATAATTATCATTAACACATCCGCTAGCTCATAAGCTTCATTTCGGTACCTTACTTGCCTGGGTGGGTTGTCGGTAGGCTGAGATAAACCGCGTCACACACACACATACACACACATTAGGAACATTTTTAATATATCTATATATCTATAAAAGTGAACGTGTCTGTGTATCTGTCTGTCTGAGTATCTCTCTCTCTCTGTGTGCGTGTACATTTCCCTACGCAATAACTCTGTCAATTTTATGTCTACAGACTCGAAATTGTATATAAAGTGTACTGAGACTTGGGAAAATCAATGTGATCGGTTTTTGGCTAGAAATTTGGCGATTAAGGGGTCAAAGTTCAACCGTGTTACCTTTGAGAACTCTACCAAACTCCAACAATTTGGGTCTAAACACTTGAAATTTTAGATATTTTTTCCATGGACATGGATCTGACTTCGTAACTTGATTTGAGCCCAATACCATAAATTCCAAGGGGTCATAATAGGGGTCAAATAAAAATAAATGACCGCTTTTTTTGTGCTCAACATACAACGCCAGCACCCATGCTAGTAAGATATATAGTAGAAGTCCGGGATATGACATTAATCGGTTCCAAGGTTGAGATAGTGGGGTGAATCGCTGTGTGAAGGGCCTAAGAAAAAGTTTATACAGTACATATTAAATAAAGTAGCAAAATACAGTAGAATATATTATACACGTGTATATAATCAAATGACTATATAAATAAGACACTAACGAGGGTCCAGAAAAACCTCGTATTCCACACGTGACCTGATGAAAAAGTATTCTAGGGCCACCATATCCTGGGTTTCTACTGTATATATATATATATATATATATATATATATATATATATATATATATTATAATATAAAGCTGAACGTGTGTGTGTGCGTGTGTGCGTGTGTGTGGTCACGAATAAGCTCCTATATTGTTGACTATTTAAAAAAAAACTGATTACATATAATGATAAAAGATGTATCGAGCATCAGGAATGGGTATGTTAGATCTGGCAGAACGGTGCTTCATAAACATTGTGGGGTCTGCATTCGCGCCTGGTCCCCAAAGTATGGAAATAAAAAATGAAGAAAAAAAAACTTTTCCAAGGGTTTTGGTATAGATGTACATAATAATACATTGATAATTATGTTTTAACTTAAATAGGGATTGCATAATAAAATTGTGGGGTCTGCGTCCCCGCCTGGCCTCCATAGAATGAAAATAGGCAGACACTTTAATAAGGACTTTTCATATCTACCTGCCTTAGTATACCTTGATAATTATGTTTCAATTTGAAAAAATATGGCATAATAAAAGTATGGGGTGTTCGTTCGCGCCTAACAGCATAGAATCTAAATATGTCACAAAGTTTTACAATTATTTTTTCATATAGATCCACAAAATATTGTGATAAGTGTTTCAGTGTGCACAGGTATATTATAATAAATTATGAGGTTTATCTATTTTATTTACTCACATAAAATTAATATACGAAAATATAAATGTATGCGTAAACTTTAAGTATTTACTTCAAAAGTGCTCAATACGTAGGTAGAGCTAGTAAGTAATTTATAAAATATATATGGCGATTAAGCTACACTGAATATTCCGCGTTTCATCCACTCTAGGATTCGTCAGGCTTATGTGCGAATTTTGTTGTTGTCTGTCGTTTTTCTATACGTACCATCTATTGAGATTTTAGTTAGCCAATTAGCTTTCTAGTATCCACCGCGCCCTTCCTATCAGCCAATGAACATGCACTTACAGGACAAATGCCTATTTGACCTCTGGTTGACCTGATTCCTTGTGTGTTTTCTATTTAGCCTGGATATCTAGTGCCTTTACCTGTTTTAAATCTAGGATTTATATATATATATATATATATATATATATATGTATGATAGTTTATGTATATGCATGTTTATTTATTTTATTTATTTGTGTATTTTCTATTGTTTTTGTTAGTTTTAAAGTTATTTTGTATCTCTATCCTTGAGTAAATTTTATCCTGCGAACACAGTTGTCCGCTATTTCTCTTCTACAGTTTAATAGATGTTGGGGTTCTTTAAAGTACAAGATAGAAAATTTTTCATCAAAGCATAATCTACATGGATCCTCTAGGTCTCGACAGGTGTTTGCTTGTCTTACTATTTTCCATTCGACTACCGGCGAACGGCCGCTTTCCTTGAGTTCCCAGTATTTATTATCTAGCTTTGTTTTCATACGGTGTTTTTTATTGTTGAATGTACGTTTGTGGTCATAATATTGAATTTGGAAATCTAAGCAAGCCATACCGTCGTAATATTTCTTGTTATTCGGGGTTTCTTTCTGAATATTGTGGCCTGGTAAACTATATATATATATATATATATATATATATATATATATATATATATATATATATATATATATATATTATTTTTAAGAAATATAATTATCCAGTAGGATGTGTTTCGTCGTTTACGATTCTTCAGATTAGCTGAATCGAGCGAGATTCGGAATCGGGACCCCATGGACAGTGCGTTAAACTCTACCATTAGACTATCTTGCGCGACTGCTGGAATGTATTGCGTTTTATGTAGATGTTATTTTTTTTATTTTGCGATACTTGTTTTGAAACAAGTTTTTTGTTGTTATTTTTGCTCAGCATACACTTCCAAACACCCGGACAACGCCGGGCACCCATGGTAGTATATATATATATATATATATATATATATATATATATATATATATATATATATATATATATTTATAGTAATTTATAAAATATATATGGCGATTAAGCTACACTGAATATTCCGCGTTTCATCCACTCTAGGACTCCTCAGCCTTATGCGCATAAGCTTGAGGAGTCCTAGAGTGGATGAAACGCCGAATATTCAGTGTAGCTTTATCGCCATATATATTTTATAAATTACTAACTAGCTCTACCTATGTATGTAGCACTTTTGAAGTAAATACTTTAAGTTTAAGCATAAATCTATACTTTCGTATATCAATTTTATGTGAGTAAATTAAGTAGTTATATATATAGACAATATATATATATATATATACATACATGTGTGTGTGCGTGCGTGTGTATTAATAAGTAAATGAAATACAGTGGCATATTACACATAATCGAAATCATTATAGAAAGAAATCTTAAACAATATTCTCTACTTAAGCTCGTCATTTTTTTTATTTTTAGATAAAATATTTCGTTCCGTGCTACGATGTTTTTCCGGAAATATCGTAAGATATTTGGTAGTAATTACTGTTTGTTTATACTGAACGGTTGCAGGTATTTTAGATGTATTTTTATGTTCCGACAAACGTCTACTCCCTATCAGTACGTTACGTGTAATTACCGCTGTCTATATCTGCTGTCTCCTCAGTCGGATTCGAAGCGATTTATCTGTTTTTTTTTAAAATATTTTTCCGCTTCTCAAACTATTCTTGTCACAGTATTATCCTCTTTCCATCCACACGCGTACATAAATTTGCTTTTATTATTAATATACTTGTTTTATACTAATTATTAGTTGCAATAATAGTAGCACTGTAGTAATAGCAGTAGTAGTATATGTGTGATAACATGCTAAGATAATTTCATGTAATTACTTAGGTTCTATAAGTCTCTATTAAAAAAGATGGGATTATTGTGCTTATTTTAGCTTTCATCTGATGTCGCTACTATTTCGAATGTTACATGGAATGAAATAAATATTAATCCAATTTCGGGATAGGATAATATGTAGGATCCGGTCCCTCAATAAATGGAACAGTAATGCCATCGTTTCTTTTTCGCATCCCAGCTTTGTAGTATGGAAATATGTCACAATTTCGCGCTTTAATTTTTATAAATACTTAATAACTGGATAAATGCTAAACCAACATTAATGAGAGTACTTGAGATACAATTCTACAGTAGAATCACGGTTTACGTTGTATGTTCATAAAATCAACCCTAGCAATATATTAGGTTGATGAAAAAATAATGTCGTTTTTTGACGTTCAGCCTCATGTCAAAAACCGACATTATTTGATGAAAGATAAAACTGTGAAATTTCCGCCAGTCCAGGTAATAATGAGTATTATTATTTATGGTGCTCGTCTGGACTCCAATCTCTGGTCCCCCCTCGCCAATCTTTCACGAAAAACACCCGTCTAGCTGAATCCACTGTGAAAAATTTCCCCCACGCTTTATCTGTGTCTAAATAAAAACGTGGATTCCATGAACAAAGCTTCTTTCTTAGAACTGCACGCCTGTGGAACTCTGTTCCGTCCGCATGCTTCCCACCTGACTACAACTTGGATGTCTTCAAGTCCAACGTTAACAAATTCCTAATGAATCGCCCCCTTAAGTAAACCCTTCATCAAATCTCCACACTAACGTAATGTACTTGCAATAACCCTTATCCCTGAGTGGCTTCCGGGCCTGGATAAGTGGTGACCACCGCGTAAAAAAAACTTATTTAGACGGGCTCTTTATGCCTTGCAGTGGTTTCTAAGCAAAAGAAGTGTAGGTTCAAATTAAAACAGCAATCAACTAGTCTGTACCACAGAAATGTCTGTATTAAATTATCAGTTGTATTATTCTAATTAATGATTCATAATAACAAAAATGACATCTATCATCGCTTTAGTGTTTGAATAATTAGAACAGAGGGAACAATGGTTTAGACATACGAATTGCCTTCAAAATGTTTTCAAGTTTAAATTGCCGGAGATTCTTAAGAATTACATATATTATTGCTATACATCGTATAAGATGACTGACCAATTTTCATGATTTCGGTTTCAAATGAACAGCTACAGTAAGAATAGGAGTACACCCGACAAAAGCCTGATTATCACAGCTGGTGAATTTCAAAAAGCAATCTGGACGTGAGGACACTTTAGCAGAACGAAATGCAATAACGTTCTGTGTTAAACTTAGAAAATTTCACAGAAAGGTATAGAATGCTTCAGACAGTTTTTGGACAATTTTGCCTGAATCGACTTTTGAGTTACACAAGAGATGCTTGGAAATCAAGGAGTAATTGAGGGATGATGAGGGATGTGGAAGGATTAAAGAAGTCTGAACACCAGGGTTGATTGGCCAAATAAAACCCGAACGACACCGCTTTTAAATTAGATTTTTATTGAAGATTTAGAGTAGATAAATGTTCCTTTACAAACCCCAACCACCCTAAAAACATCACTAATTACCCACTAGGAAGATCTAATTCAAAATAACCTTAAACCAACCATTAATTGGGAAATCCTTAAAAAATCTAGCATATGTAAATCCTTAAATCTTCATGCTATCTCTTTATAAATGAAAAACTTATTATCACCAATTTTAAAGATAGAGATAAATTACTAAGTTGAAAAATGAAACTACCATAAATTGTCTGCAATAGAAATCCTACCTCTAAAGCAATTTAAACTTTTCTGAACCATCCCTCATACAACTTTTATTAAATCTTCCAAATCGTACACTCAGTACAATCATCTGTCTTATACACCTAATTATAGTAACATCTACATACCTAAATCCTCATACCTCATTCTTCCTATACCCTACCTTATCTTACCCTTCCATCATTTGCCCCCTAAATCGAACAAAATAATCTATATCTCCAATATTATCAATTCAATTCCACTTAAGTTTTACCCACCATACAATTACATGGTAATTTGTGTCTATTGTTCTTTTTAGTAAAATTTACTCACCAAACCCTAACATATCCCACATAAAACTTCCCCATTCCCCCTTTTTTAAATATATGTGTAAGCACGTATGTGTCGTTGTTGGTGATATATTGCACATATAACTATATACGTTTTTGTTGCACATGTAGATATGTATATATTTGTACAACTATACAATGTCTTATATTCATATGTATATATTTTAATCTGTAGATGACCTCGTATAACTGTAAGCATAGAAAGGTATATATTGTATTAAAGGGAAATACCTCAACCTAGAGTGGTAACTAAATGCTTAGTTTCGATAAAACTACTTAGACCTCCACCACAACTTTTTAATGAACCTTACCTAGGATCATTATTTCACTCAAGTACTAATCATATAACCATTTATACCCCATACTCCATTTCTGCCTGCTAAGAATATAGCTTAATATCCTTCCTAATATATTTTTAATTAATTATGTAACCAATTAATCTACTTACTTATTTGGATTACCTCATTTCATCCAGCTGTCCTATCAATTCACCTTACATTTTTATATATTCTTTTCCCTCCTATACCCTTATATATATTATACCATAATTTATTTTTCTTTATTTTATTCTATTTTTTGTTTGTATTATATTTTATATTATATACCCTTATCTATCTTACACCCTTCATTTAATCAGTTACATATTTATCTGTACAGGTATTTATCTATCACCCTCACTTACTAATTACCATTAGAATTCTTCACATATATATGTATGTATATGTAAAAATATACATATATGTATATATGTATGCATTTCTGTTTGTGTGTATGGAATACTATTAATAATGCACTTACCTACTTACCTATCTTTACCAACTTTTGGCTACTTGTTTAGTCCCCCTCCGCTTATGCGTATGTATCTGTATGTATGTGTATGTATTTATGTATATGTATGTATATATATGTATGTGTGGATATGTATGTGTATATATTTGCATGTATATATATATATGTACGAGTGTGTGTATGTCTGGGGTATGTATATGTATGTATATGTGTTCTTGTGTAAGTGTATATATATATATATATATGTGTGTGTGTCTGTGTGTGTGTGTGTGTGTGCACGCGCGTTTATAGCAAACTATTAGGAATCCTGACTCATTATAACAACCCTTATTTTCTTAACTTTTAAACTTCCAAACCCCCTATATCGGTCAAACCCCATTTAGATTCCTAAATATTCTACTAACAATATAACTAGAAATATAGCTTAACCGAAATGTGAATACGCTCGTCTAATTAACCTTTACCCCTCTCTCTCTCTCTCTCTATATATATATATATATATATATATATATATATATATATATATATATATTATGCATATATACTTTTAACCACTATATCTATTAAATTACTATCCTTACCTCATCATCGTTGTCATCAGACACAACCTGAGTATTGCAAACAAAATTTTCTAGCCGTTTACAACTCAAACCTGATGAATTTTTATTTATTTTAAAACTAATCTATGAAATGTACTATCATCATCATCGTCGTCATCAGCAACAGCGTGACTGTTGTAAAAAACTTTTCATTCAAAATTTCGAGACATTCACAACGCAGACCTGATGAATTCTGTCCTCGTCGGAAATATTTTTATTCAGTTTTAGTACACACACAAACACACACACACACACACACAAACACACACACACATATATATATAATTATATATATTTCTGTAGAAATATATTTTATAATATATACCGATATTTATTAAAGAAGCTCAATGTAATTGCAGAGCAATATAGTGAATAAATGACGAAAAACTATATCAATCGTCTTTTTAGTTTAGTTTAGTTTAGTTTCGTATTTTAAAGCATGTATAATAGTTTATAAATATTGATGCTATTTTCATAAGTATGCATACAAAAATTAGAATAAAATAAAACATTTTGATAGAATATTCATAAATTAATAGGGAATGTTAGTACGAATAGTTGGGTCTAGTGACGTTAGTTTTGAAATTCCTAATAGTGTAATGAGAACAAGGATGCAAGATATCTAGTAACTGGATCAGCTTCTCCTCCAATTTTCGGATTTTAATTATATCAAATCACTTTTATTTCCTTTTTATGAATTGATTGTTGCTATCTTTTCTCACGAGTTAAGGGCATAATAGATTCACTGATTGCTATATTTATTTTGAGCAAAATTTTGAGGTACGAAACATACTGTCAAGAATTATAAATGTAAACTGAATTAAAGAAATAAATAAGATGGTAAACATCATGAATTTTGGAATATAGTTTTTGTCATTTATTCACTATATATGAGGGAAAAGCACATGCGTCTGGCGTTTACCACACCCATCGTGTCTGATTTGAAACCAAGGGAATGTCACCCGGTCAGAGTATTATATATTACATCAGCACGAATAAATGTCTGTGAAATAGGTTACATTATATTTTAATTACAAATCCATGATGCCTTTGTCAAGCATCTGGCGACTAGTGGTGGCCTAACCTCTGTCTCTGAAAGTATCTTTAGAAAACTCAGCGGTTTTGTGAGGACACCTAAGAAAACCCGCGGCTGATCCAGTTACCAGGTATCTTGCATCCTTTTCATTGATTCTGACTTTAAATTTTCAGAGAGTTATATATGTGTCGGACAAGCATTTATCATTGAAATTACTTTGTATAGATATCTCTTTTTTTACAAGTTCTGTGGCGACAGAGCCAACGCAACGTGTACAGACCTACGAGGTTGGAAGTATGTAGTTACACTTCTGCACACTGGTAGCTTAAAGTTTACCTTAACCTATCTGTTAAATTTGAGGGGAAGGAACGAGTTTCGGTAGGTCATTTTGCGACAGAGCAGCCCTTTAAGGGACAGCGTTACTCATTCAGATAATGGGAGAGGTCTGGAAAAGGGGACCTAAAAAGTGTCCGGCCATATTCTCAGCTGGCCAGCTCCCTGCGGCTGACGGTTTTTTTCCATTTCTGCAGGGAGAGCAAAAGAAAAAATAGATTTATTGTAAAAAGAAAATTTAATTGACTGTTACTACCTGCTACGTAATGATAGTTTTGGATACGAAAGAGTCGGTTAGTCCATAGGGAAGAACAACAATTGTTGCCAAAGAATTAGATACAACGTGGATATTGCTGCTCTATCTGAAACTAGTTTTAGTTCTGAAGATCAACATATGTGGCCTTGCTAAAGCAAATAATAATACGATACTTCTTTTGCAGTTTTTCACTGAGCATAATCGTGCAGTATGCAACACCTACTAACAAAACCCATGCACAAGGTAACTTGGATACACCCTAGATAAAAACATGCTCATAGTTTTGATTATGTCATCATGCACAAGCGTGATCTGTGTCCTGGAAGAGTTATGCGGGGTGCAGACTCTGATATTTATCACAACGCTGTTCATGATTAGCTTTAGTTGTATGGAGAGGGAAGTCAGGACCAAGAAGTAGGGATGCCTAAACGCATCTGTGTCTCAAGTTGCAAGATAAGGAAGCGTGTGAATCTCTTAGGACCTCATTTATTAATATCTAATTTGAAGGAGCTTCGGAAAATGTCAAGTCACAAGTTTATTGTGTTAGGAGCAGAAATTATCGGCTTTAAGAAAACCAAACATAAGGATTCGTTTGTTGAAACTACTCTATAATTACCAATCTTTTAGAAAAGAAGAAAAAATATAACGAGACATGTTTGTGTTGTAAAGGATTATCTAAAATATCCGCAGCAAAATTAAAAGTGCAGCGTGTTACACGTCGAATGAGAAGCGAATGGTAAGCAAAGATATCAGCAGATATCCAACGGTTGTGACCGCAAGGGTTCGAAAGATATGTATTACAAAGTGGGCAGCATTTAGGCCGCAGACTCCAACATCGGTGCTTGTGGAATCCAAATATGGTTCTGCCCTTTTCAGCAATGTTGAGGAGATCATGGAATGATGGACAGAACATTTTCGAGATCTCTTTGATAATCCGTACGAAGTACATGATAGAGTTATTGACAGTCTCCCTTAAAAGGAAATCATTGATGAGATTACCATCGGTCCCAGCATTGATGAGACCAAATGGGAAATAACCGAGATCGATTAAGGGTATAGCGTCGAGACCTGATAGGATGCCTGTTGAATTATTGCTATTTGGAGCTGATAGTGTTATCAACGCGGTTTATGCACTCATCGTTTCTGTTTGGCATAGTAATACTCTCCCTCAAGATCGGATTGATTCAATAATGATCTCGATTTATAGAGGAAAGGAGTCAAAATCTGAGTGTGGTGACTCTTGAGGCATTAGATTGCTTTAATCAGTGGTAAAAGTTTTAGCAAAGATGTTATTAAATCGCTTGCTGAAACGGATTATCTTTTCTATCATCTTAGAGAATCAACGTGGTTTTAGATCGGGCCCCGGATAATGGACATGATATTCTCTGCGCGATAGTAATGGAAAAATGTATCGAACAGCGTGTTCCATTTGTATCAAGTTATTGTTGATTTGACAAAGGCTTTTGATACCATCGGTCGCGACGCACTTTGGAGGATTCTTGGGAAACTTGGCTGTCCTTCTAGTTTTGTGGCGTTGTTTCAGAAGTTACACCATACTATGGAAGTCTATCTGATCAAATTTCAGATGAAAACGGTGTGAAATAAGGTAATATTCTTACTCCTACATCATTTTCCATCTATTTCGCTGGGATGCTGGTGTATGTTTTTAACAATTGCGATATTGGGGTGAAGTTTCAGTTTCGTACATAAGGTAAACTCTTAACTTTAGACATCCCAACGCAACGTCGAGGACTTAAGAAACCTATTTTTGAACTTTTATATGCAGATGATGCAGACCTTGTTTCACATTCAGAAGTATACACACAGATTATTATGGAAAAGTTATCAGAGACTTCCAAAGCTTTTGGAATTAACATCAGCCTCAAGGAAACATGTGTTATGTATTCCCCTCCTATACGAATGTCATGTGTATCACCAAACATCTTGCTTGATGCTAAGAATTACGATGTCACGGACAATTTTGTATATCTGGAATATGGATCAGACACTTGGACAACATCTAGAATTCAGGTCAAGATTTTGGAAAGGTTTCATCAAGGTTGTATTCGGGAAATTCATAGTATTAACTGGAGGAATCTGGCACCTGACACTGTAGTTCTTGACCAGCCACATAGTACTAGTATCGAAATGAAAGGCATTCAAAGTCAGATGCACTGGACTTGAAACTTGATTAAGGTTAAGGACGGACGACTTCCAAGACTACAGTTTTATGGCAAGATAGATAGGGCAAAAAAACCGCAGAGTAAACCAAGAAGAAAGTTTAATATTCTCTGATAAACAACTTGAGAATACTTTATATAGATGTACATAACTGGGAAGCTCAGGCGGAGGATGGACCACTGTTAGAAGAATCCATCAGAGAAAGTTGGAATATTTTGGAGAGCAACGTGTGGATATTGCTCTGTAAGACAGAAATATCCATACGTTGCTCTCCACAATATTCCAACTTGCGTGTTTTGTGAAAATCGGCACAAAAATATAATGCCAGAATGGTTGCAACAGGAACTAGGGTGCGTCTTATGTTATAGATGCATTTTGTAAAAAGCTGGTTTTGTAAATCATCTGAAAGCACACAATCAAAGGCAGAAACGCTATTCTCATGCAGGGGTCTATACAGCACATCCGTTGTCATATTTGTGGTCTAATCTGCAAATTCGAAAGTTACTTGACACGACATTTGAGGATTCACATAAATACCGTGCGATCACGTTCACAAGAAGGAACTTTTTGTCACCTATGTGTATCTTCATGTAAGAAAGCCGAATTGAAAAATTAACTACGTGCGCACAGCGGCAAAACAATTAAGTGAAGAGATTGCAAACATCTGTCAAAAAGTAGCAACCGTATATATAATTATATAATTATATATATATATATATATACGTATATATTAATATATATGTATATAGATATACATATATATGTATATATATATATATATATACGTATGTGTATATGGTGAGACGAGACATGTATTTGGACAAATAAAGCTGTTTCTTTTTCAGCATGTTGGTAAAAATGATACAACACAAAATGATATAATAAAACTTTCACGTAACTAAAATACTTATAAATGAAAGAAACTTTGTTTTTAAGAAAAAAAGTCATTAAACAATTCCTAAAATAGATAGTAAAACAAGTATTTAAACATATGCAAAATGAATATTTAATATGTAATTGGACCTGATTTGACACTAATTGCTGCTATCGAACGATTGCCGCAGTTTTTCACAAGGTCCTGGCAAATTCCTAACGGGATTTTTTACATTCTTGTTTGGCTTTAGACTTAATTGCCGATCGTTTCAGGGGCGCCTTGTTCCAATCTGTTTCCTCAAAATTAGCCACGTATTTTCAATTTGATTTAAGTCTGGTGATTGGCTCGGTCATTGCAAAACATGAATTTTCTTATCCTTGAAGCTTTTCTGAGTTGCCTTCGCTATGTGTTTCGGATCATTGTCTAACTGGAACCGCAAATCACGAGACACTCCCATCTTGTCCACAGGCCTTTGCAAGTTATTCTCCAAAATATCTCTGTATTTGGCGTCATTCATCATTCCTACTTGTATTTTTAGTGTTCCAATCCCGCAGGATGAAAAGCAGCTCCAAATCATAAAGTTTCCTCCTTCACTCTTCAGTTTACGGATAGTGTTCTTCATATCATATGTAGAACCGTTTACACGCCAGATATTTTTGAATAGCTCGATTTTGGTCTCATCCAACCATATCACATTATGAAAAAAAGTGGTATTGATATACTTTTTGCCATACTCTAGTCTTGATTTAATGTGAAATTTCAGTAAAAGAGTCTTGCGAGGCTTGAGACTTTTTCTGTGCAGTTCGTTACTGATAGTCGTCTGGCCGACGCCGGTGCGCATGCTACTGAGGTTATTTTGCGTCATGGGTCACAAAAGGATAATTTAGAACAGTCCGCAAGATTTTTCACCGACACCTTTCTGAAATTTTCCGAGGAGCTCCCGTACTTAGCATGTTTTTGTAGAATCTGACTTTTTCCACTTGTTGACAATGTACAGTACAAAAAAATTATACCATTATTACTTTTATTATATTTATATGCTGCAATAATACGTTCCTTTATGGGCTGTTTGTGTTTCTTTTTCTAGGTCATGCTTCAACGTTTTCTGAGGGAGATCTCGGCAGAGAATATCGAATTACTACCTTCAAGATCAATTTGGAAAGTAAAAAAAAGTTAACACTTAATGCTAAATAATGAAAACAGAAGGCAGTCCAAATACTTGTTTCACTATCTATTTTAAGAAATTTTAAGAACTGTTTATTTTCTTAAAAATATAGTTACTCGCATTTCTATATATTTTAGTAATGTGAAAGTTTTATTTTAATATTTTCTTTGATATAATTTGTAGCAAAAAAAATTTGCTGAAAAGTAAACATTTTTTGTTTTGTCTAAAGACTTTTCACCTACCTCTATACATAAATATATAGGTAAAAGTTTATTATGTGTGTGTTTTCGTGAATGTTACGACAGGCGTATTGAACAGATCAGTATGCCCGAGGAAGATCGAATAGACTTAATTTTAAACGATGTAAGCAAAACCTGAAATTATATGTACAAGGTAGACTACGATTTACGTAAGTATAGAGTACTGGAACTGGTTTAAAAGCTGTTTTTCAAGTAATAAGAGTACAACCAGCATTAAGTTTTATTTTCCGAATTTGTCTTTCTATAGGTATACCTGGAGAAAATTTCTAATGATCGGTTATACTGTTTAACTGTTGTGAAATATTTAGGATGATTTCTTTCATTTACTGTCTCCATCCTTCTCTTTTTCCTCCGTTCCGTCTCACTATATATATATACATATATATATATATATATATATATATATATATATATATATATATATATATACATACATATATATATGTCTACGCGTCCAAATAAAAATATAGTCGATTTCCTAAGAAACAATATCTCAAGGTAAACACGCTATGTAAATCGTATCATCATTACAGAAATCTACGTATATATATATATATATATATATATATATATATATATATATATATATATATATATATATATATATATATATATGTGTGTGTGTGTATATATATAAATATATATATATACATGCACACCAACACAACCACACACTCACCCCCACACACGCACGCACACACACACACATACATATATATATATATATATATATATATATATACATATATATATTTAGAGGAAATGGTAATCAATAAAAACTGAAGAAACTTCTCAATACCGTTGTAGAGCAGATATGCGTTTTAGTTTTTATTACCGTAACTTTCTGTTTAGTTACATTATTGTTTCAGCTAGTTGTCCGTTTGTTTGGCCGCCTGTAGCATCTTCAGACTTTTACAGAAATGTTCGCTATTTTGGGATGAGAGAGTGAGAGAGTGAATGAGGTCAGGGGGGGTGCCAGGACGGCGGAAGAAATAGAGGAACGGAACAAGGGGGAAGGTGGGGGCGCTTTGTATGTCGATAATCTTTTAGTTTTGGGGTTAAAGGAACTTGTGGGGGAGGGTCTGGGAAGTTTATTTCTGGTGTTGCTGAGGGCATAGGGATACATGAAGGGGAATGGGGAATATGTGGGGTGGGAGGAGGGGTACTTTAAAATTCGAGTCTTAATGTTAAAGTTTTTATGCGTCTCCTTGGTGAGATGATTTCTTGGTAAGTATGTCTTCACCTGTTGGGTGTTCGCTTATGTTTGAGGCGGGTGGGGGGCTATGATTCGGTTTATTTATTTTTAGTCTTTATTTTGTTGTTAATTGTTTGGAGGGGGTTAGTTAGCAGTCGCGGGCATATATACTTAAAAGAAACGGTCACATGTACACATACATCCCCGCCCTAAATATTAACTAGTTCATTGTGTTCCTGTTGTATTTGTCTTGCATTAATGCCCAAAAATTACATTTAAATAACAATTTTCTATTGTGCTGAATTTCTTTTCGCCTCCTCAATTTGAAGTTATGCTTTTAAATTGACGTGAACACAAGAATATTTAATTTAAAACTCAAATATGAACAAGTAAAATAATAGAAGAATAAAAGGCCACTCAAATGAATTATAGTTTGATTAAACAGTTACATTAAATCTAGCTTAAATTTTCAATTTTTGAAAATATTACAAGTGCGGACTTTCTTTTTATCACACACATATATATATATATATATATATATATATATATATATATATATATATATATATATATATACACAGGGTGACCCAAAACGGGTCCCAACTCTAATTAGGCCCCGTTTCTTAGTATTTTGTCCGGATGAAATAAAACCTTAGTCAAAACTAGTTATATTCAAAACATCACATCAAACACTAGGGTTTTGACTTTTTTCTACGCTGACTGTAAAATGCTAAGAAAAACAATTCAATGTCCTCTATTTTTGGGGGGGTCACATTGTGTATATATATATATATATATATATATATATATATATATATACTAGCAAATGTACCCGTCGACGACTGGGTTAAAAAACAGTCTACAGAAAATGGAATCTGATTTATGAAAGTATGATGGGTTATGAAAAGGAAGGGCTGTAAAGAGATAGCTTCCAATTTGGGTGTATCTAAACCAAAGCAAAATATGATGAAAGTAAAAATAAAATAGATAAACCCCATAATTTATTATCCCATACCTGTTCACACTGAAACACTTATCATAATATTTTGTGGATCTATATTAAAAAAACCTTGTTTCTATGGAGGTCAGGTGTTAACGAACACCCCATAATTTTATTATACCATATATCTTCAAACTGAAACATAATTATCAAAGTATACTTACGCAGATAGATATGAAAAGTCTTTATTAAAGTTTGTGCCTGTTTCCATTCTATGGAGGCCAGGCGCGAACGCAGACCCCACAATTTTATTGTACCATCCCTATTTAAGTTAAAACATACTTATCAAAGTATTCTTATGTACATCTATATCAACAACACTTGTAAACGTTTTTTTTAAATTTTTTTATTGCCATACTTTGTTGACCAGGCGCGAACGCAGACCTCACAATTTTAATGAACCACCATTCTGCCAGAGCAAACATACCCATTCCTTTGTCTCGATACATCTTCTATCATTATATGTAATCAGTTTTTTTAAAATAGTCAACCATATAGAAGCCTATTCATGAGCAGAAATACACACACACTCATACAGACAGTCAGCTTTATATATATATATATATATATATATATATGTATATATATATATATATATATATATAAGAAGAAGTAAATAATAAAACATGTTAAAAACACTTCGAAAAAGAGTTTAAAAGAGATTTACTTTAAAAAAGGAAGCAGAAATAAGTGTATATATATATATATATATATATATATATATATATATATATATATATACGCACACAAAACATTTGATGAAGGCATATTCTTTGTTCTATTTTTTCTTCCTACTTCAATAGCACTTACTACCTTATCATTTACTGAAAAAAATATATAATTAAGCCGGTTAAGTTACATAAACTCTCGCGAGTAATCCCCGGAGATACTTTTCAGGTTAAAATGAATTAAACCTTACGATTATATATGGGAATTAAACGCTTTATTTTCACGAATATATGTTTTTTTATATTCTCTCACTATGTCCTCTCTCTCTCTCTCTCTCTCTCTCTCTCTATATATATATATATATATATATATATATATATTCATGTATGTGTGCGTGTATGTGTGTGTGTGTGTGTGTGTGTAATCAAGCGGTGTTTACAGTTTAACTATTTGTTATTTTCAGGCTTAGGTTATCTTAAAAAAACTCAAATGTCAGATACTAACAAGCAACTTTATAGGTCAATTTTCTACTTCGGTAAACGTACCTATTAAAAATGTAGATTTCCAATAAAATACGTTACGATGTAATACAACGTGTTCGGAAAAGAATTATTTAGAGATGAAAAATAAAACTCTATTCGAACACTAGCAGAGGGACCCGACATTATCAGGGAGTGAATGAGTATCAACAAATTTTTACCCTCCTAAACTTTTATTTTTATCGAAATTCGTGAAATCGCCCATTTTTAATCAAATCGATTGATTGCCTGCTCTAGTTAGGGACTCACTGCGCTATACAGAGAGAAAGCTACACATACTTTGTCGCAGTAACTTGGTCTACACTACATTTTAGCCTACATTATACTGTAGAAGATCTAGTGTTGATTTAATAAAATTCTCTGTAAATAATGATTGGTGGTTGGTTTGTTGTTTTTGTTTTACGGCATATCAACCCTTTTCAGGTTATTTAATTCCGAATCCAGTGATTCGGAAGAAAACATTTTGATAGAATATTTTTTTCATTCGGTTTCTATTTAATCCATAGTTGGGGCCATAATAGGTACTACCGCTCCGGGTCAGAGTGGACCTGGGATCAATGGCAATTAAAGGGTGGCTCCACACTCCTCAAAGCCCGCAAGCTGAGGCCTCATCATCGGATAGAGTTTAAAGTCATATCCAAGACCTGTAAATAATGACTTACATTAATGTTTTATATATGAAAAAAAAACGCAAGTATCATGGTTTAATTGTTCTATGGACAGAAACATTTATTTCGAACAACTTATTGACTTAACAAAGGATCAACTATTGATTATATGGAATTATTTTTACATACTCACTTGAATTACACTTAAACATACTAAATTCAAGTATCATAGTTCAATTGTGCTCTAGAAAGAAACATTTATGTCGAAAGCGTCGACATCTTATAAAAGAACCAAAAGGTTGATTAAATAGGCTGAGCATCTCTGCTTGTTCCAGTGATAAAACTTCTTAAATTCACTTATCATATCAGTTTTACAAAAATGCTAAATTTTAGTCAGAATCGGACGTTTTTCTTTCCTCGGATTTTTGGATTTTTGATTTTCGTACATCGAAGACATACTGATGAAACACCTACGCTAGAACATTCCCAGACACATCAAGTACATTAGCGTGAAATTTCAAAGAAATTTAGCCCAGCCGTTTCCGAACCCAGAGGGAACGAACACACACGCCCATATAGTTCCTTTTATATAATAGTAGATAGATGAAGGATAAGAGGGCAGAATAAATGAGGTCAATGAAAAATAAAGACACTTACTTTATGGTATACATTTTACACACATACGTAGGTATTTGTACATATTATCTACTTCTTTTGACTTCCTCTTTATGCTACGAATACGGGACGACGATGACAAGTGTGAAATGCCCATACTGATTAATGCTTCTCTTCCTCTCATAAGACGTGGAAGGTCTTCCCTACTCCACGATAAGAATAGCTTTCTTGTCTACTTCACTACATCTAAATATCAATATAATATAAAAACAAAAAAGAAATAAAAAAAGAAATATTTCGGAAATAAAGCTCTGTTTAGATTAAAAAAAAAACTGAAATGTTCATCAATATTTAGATATAGAGATTCAACGAGTTTTATTATATTTAAATGCTTTTCTATTTGAACGTTTACATACTTTCGAATTGCTTTCAAGTTTCAAACAATCACAAAGTAATTCACCTTTTTCAAAATATTACCAAACATATTAGTACTTGTACAGTTGAAGTACGGGGTCATTCCTTAGTTTTTTCTATGTGAAAAGAAACAACAGTTACTGAATTAACAAACGATATTCTCATTAGAAAACAAATGACTGGATATTCCATTGTATCACGATTAAGAGTACGATTATGCGGCAAGCATGCTTGGAATCTAAGGCGATGTGTAATAAAAGAACAAATCATGAATCTGACAGCCGTTTTAGTACCTTGTTTAAATCATTCTTTGAACCTTTGTCAGAAACATTCGTTTGCTTGCAAGCCATCTTGTGTAATTTTATTTTGAAGTCTTCAGGCGCGGTACATATTTTTTTACTCCGTCGACGCATCGCTTGGATGTGCTAGTGGAATTCACAGGTAAAGTTACTATTTACAATTTGCTGACGCTGTAAAGCCAATAATACTAAAGTTTAACCAGTTCGTGGGAGACATTCAACTCCTATTTGATGTCTAAGAAAGCGACGGGGCGACAGGTGTAGCGCATAAAATGTTCCCAGCTATATACAACTTTTTAAAAAATCTCTTTCTTGTTTTTTAGCGGTAACGTTTTACAAGAAAGCAACTTAGCCAAGCAGTACGTGAAAACACCAGATATTACTCTGAACATGGTTTCTACAAAATTAAAGGCTCTCAAGTTGTGTTTGGAAATGCAGCATACAAATATTGTTAACAAATATTGTTAACAAGTATTGTTTACAGTGCCTTCAGCAAGCATTTGCCAAATGTAAAAATCTTGATATTTACTGAGAAAAGAGAATTAGAAAAAAAAGAAAACCAGGAGAGGAGCAAAATTTGATGGATGGAGATTGCAGCTGGAAACCAAAAGAACAATTTTAGAATACCGGGGAAATTTCCACGCGGAGTTGAATACTAGAGAAAACGCCGTTAATGTTATTTTGCTGAAATTTTATGCCGTTCAGTCAGACTATATTATGTGTGCTAAAGTCGAAATGAATACAATCGTTTTCTACTAACTTCACTGCTGTCTATTATGAGCTTATTTAAGTAGAACAACTTTTAAGTCGACCCCTACAAGCAGCAGAAATAAACATGAAGAAAGACAAGCACTGGACTGTACTGCAGTTTCTGTAGATAATCATAAATTAAAAGATTTATTAAGTTATTTCCATATCTTACGCTAACTCTAACGTTCTTTCTGACAATATATGTTTCTGTGGCATTGTGTGAAAGCAGTTTCTCCAAAATGTAACCTATTGTACTGTCTATTGAAAAACAGCTCATAAGACAAAGATATTCTGACGGGGCAATTCACCAGTTTGCTACAATGAAACTAAGAAAACATTCATTGTAGAACATAGTATTGTATGTCATTCTTTTCATATTGCCATGTGTATATTGCCATGATTTTGTTTGAGAAGATACATGTCAACACTTACGTACCGGCCAATAGTGTAAACTAGAGAAAAACCGTATTTAAAAATGTAGGAAAAAGCTTACCATTTAGCATAGGGTGAATTGGTATTATTTCAGTGACATTTGAGCGGACCGCCCCGGTTGATGTGTAACTTAGCTACGCTACTGTTTTACTGTATATCGAACGAATATGTGTATTCTAAGATTACAGCCAGATCAAACCGGTATTAAAAAAAATAGAACAGGAAAACAGAGAAAAACAATGATAATTTAGATATTTTATCTGGAAAATAAAACTAGCGATAGAAATGTGGTCGGTAAGGTTTAGTAAGTTTGAAAAGCATATCATATCAACAATAACTCCTATTAGTGTGAAAATGCCAATCGCCTATAAAGTTACAACCTCTAATTTTATTTTATCCCATAATTGCAGTAACAAGGTGCCTAAAATAAGTCTCCAGACTCTTGAAAATTCAATTGCTTATTGCTATACATCTTCTGAGATGGCTGACTAAGAACAACTACTGCAGGAATTGGAATGTATCCCACTAAAGCCTGATTTTCTCAGCTGGTGAATTAAAAAAAATGCATTCTGGACGTGAGAAAATTTAGAAAAACAATATGCAATAAAATTCTGTTTTTAACTCAAAAATTTATCACAGAAACGGATGGAATGACTGCTCTCCTTGCATAAATCGAGCATCAGTTTTCGAGTTGTATGAGAAATTCATAGAAGTTCAGGAGTCTGTGAGAGATGGTCTGTGTGGGAGGAGTAAGGACGCTAGGATACTAGAGTTGACTGCCACCCCGCCAAAGCAGTTCATAAATAAGGACCGTCGTGTGTCTATAGAGAAAAGAACTGCGCAGTTTGATGTCAGTGTGGGAACTGTACACACAATCATTCGCGAGGAACTGAAGATGCGGAGGATAAATGATGTAGCTTTACTTAGGATTAGCGTCACTTATGTAACTCCACCATATATGGTGGTCGAATTTTACATTAATAATTATTATAATAGTGCTAAATTGGATGTAGACAATCACGGTCAATTGCCGATTGCCTCGCTGACGCCATTTATTCGGTCGATAATGCAATAAAACCGAGGAAAACAGTCTCAATAATCGGGTTTAGGATTGATAATAATATGTTAATACTAATATTGTTTTGTTAAGAAAACAATGTATTTCGAGAAAGTGTATTAAACGTTGTTTGGGGGCAGTATCTGGCCCAGAGAATGTTTCCAAAGGACGACCGGCATGAGAACAGCTCGAGGGAACATTACTTCGATTATCGAATATACACGGTTAGCATGGAATCAATCAGAAGAGAAGAGGATATGCTGTAACGGCCATCCGGGGAGCTCAATTCCCCACACATCACACGAATATGTAAGCAGGAGCGATTTTGGGTAGTAGAATTGAGTGGAATTAAGTAAAGTTCAGTAAACAGTGAGTTTAATAGAAGTCCCTGACTGCGGAAAAATACGCCGACTTCGAAATATCGTCGTGACGTCAATCTCTCTCTCTCTCTCTCTCTCTCTCTCTCGCATGCAGAAAAAGTTGGTTGAATACTTTTGTCATTTATGTTATTTTGCGCAAACAAAATAGATTTGTGTTTAACTAAAACCCTCTACTGCTGAGAATTCCTCGCTTAACATTATCGCTAACAACGACTTTAATCCTCCCCGTATCTCGAGACTGTTGGTGACAACATAAAAAGAAAAGAAAGAAAGAAAGAAAGAGGGATTCACTTAATTGGGTTTATCATTTTTTCATTTATCGAGATTTACGATATACGAAAATTAAATCCGGAATTATCAGTGATTGTTTCAGTGCATTAGAAAATTGTAGTTACATAATTTCTGTTAATACAATTTTTATAAAAAAGTAAACCAACGACTGGAGTGTTTTTTTTTTGCTTGCTTATTGCTTTTGCGAGGTTGTTAACACTGCCACCGGAGCGAACGGTAAAACGGAGTGTGTGTGTGAGTTTTTTTTTTTTCAGGGAACATCTTTCGAAAAAGAATTGCCTACCGCAGTGCCAGGAGATTCTGTGACTCGTTGATTAAGAAAAACAAACACAACTTGGTGTGTCGTCGCATCTTTCTCCCTGAATCGGTACACTTCCCTGTTTGAAACAAAATGACCAGAAACCTTCATCAAATTCTGTCCCCGTGTAGATGATCAGGGGCAGATTGTCATGTTGTCAGAATCGTTCCGGTTACTAGAATAACTGGTCGACGTTTGTGGGCCTTCAGTGATCGGAAATGCCTAAAACGAACACATATACCGGTGTATTTCCTAAGTAGACTGCATAAAGTTATACTTATCGATAACTGTATGCAGATAAAATAATAAAGGCGTTAAATATTTTATGGTGCTGAATAGTTAGCTTTCAGATCTAAAACAAATTGATAACATAATTAAAGGAAGATCTCATTCATATATATATATATATATATATATATATATATATATATATATATATATATATATATATACTAGGTGTACTCGGCGTTGCCCGGTTTAAAACATAACGTTCAATTTCTTTTAAAAAATTAATGAATAAAAACGGAAAGAAACGGAGACAATTGAATGCGAGCATTACGATTTTTTTGCAAATAGTTTACTACTCCTAAGTAGCAAAAATACTCGGACTGAGCTCGAAACCAAAACGAAAAGACAGTGAGTAAAGTACGATAACCATAAACCCAGTTTGCAAAAATTATTAAAAGCTATTGTCAAACCTCGTGAGTATCAATTTTTCAATTTTGACCCTTTATCAATTTTTCCGAATGTATAAAAACGTTTTCCACATGTCTGGGCCCTGTCGGTGGGGCATTATAATACGCCGACTGCCCCCCTTCAGAGGGTAAAAGTCTCTCAATGGGGGTCCTGGATATGACCTTAAACTATATCCAGTGGTGAGGCCCCAGCTTGTGGGCTTTGAGGAGTGTGGAGCCATCCTTTAATTACGATTGCTCCCAGGTCCACTCTGACCCGGAGTGGTTGTACCTGTTAGGGTCCAAACTATGGGTTAAATAGAAACCGACGTGAAAGCAACAAATATATTCTATTAAAAAAGTCTTTGGATTCGGCATTAAATAACCCGAAAAGGGTTGATATGCCGTAAAACAACTAACCAACTAGTCTGATTACGCTTATACTAAAGCAAAATCCATAGATAAAAAGTCGTTAGGTATATATGTTTACAGGTGTCCTCACACAGAAACAGACAATCTTACTATTCGGTAGATGTATGTATGTATGTATGTATGTATGTATGTATGTATGTATGTATGTATACTCGTCTGACAAGACGTTGCAATCATCATGTATACGTCAGCCACCTTAAAACACGCGAACATTTTTTTCAGGTATATCTTTTTACCTATTAGTCCGAGCCAAACGATCTGTTTAACGTCCATGAAAGTTTGAAAGTCTACTGCTGGTTTGAAAAGATATATGATTGTTCATAGTAATAGCCTTCAACCTCCAGATTGCTCAATTTGTATATCACATCTTCAAGATGTGCATATCTGCGGCGGTAGTGCAGAATCATCTAAGGAATGATGGACAACGAGATGGAAAGAACACAATGTGACGGCGATCATTTGGAAAGATGCAGTAATCACACGCACACACATACACACACAGACACACACATACATATATATACATATATATATATATATATATATATATATGGTAATGAATGAAAACCTGAAGTAAGTGCTCAATACTATTGCAGAGCAAATATATGTTTCATTTTTTATTACCGTTTTATCTGCTTACTTACACATATTTTGGTGAGCAAAATCGTATTAACGATCCATTAACTTTATCAGACATTACATAAATGGATATTATGAATGATATTAGAAGAAGTGCGTAAAAAGGGTGAAAGAAAAAATAGGGGACGGATCTCAACAACAGTAAATTTTTAAGGTTTAATAAACATTAGACGGTTGTAGAGGGGGTTAAAGTTGTTCAACCAGACACGGATAGAAATATATGAAAGGGCTAGAGAGAGAGAAATATAGAGATAGATAGATAGAGAGAGAGAGAGAGAGAGAGAGAGAGAGATGAAGAAGGTGAAAAAAGAGAAAAAGCATAATATGTATAGAGTTTTGAAAGCGGAGATAGGGAGAAAGAAATATGAAGATAAGAATAAATACTAAGAGGGAAAGGGAGAGGGAGAGAAACAAGCAATTCAACACGTGTCTGATGAAATGTCTGATAAAGTTGTTGGATCGTAAATACGATTGGGTAACAGAAACATGTGTAACTAAGCAGATAAAACGATAAAAAACATAAAACATATATATATATATATATATATATATATATATATATATGTGTGTGTGTGTGTGTGTGTGTGTGTGCGTGTGTTTGTTTGATAGACATAGAGAGGAATTACCTCAGAAACGGGCGAAGATCTGTCTCGGCAGCAGGCTGAAAGACAGAAAAAGGAAAAAAAAAGAGCAAAAATGGCGGCGATTGTCTTTTAAAGCTTCCGGTCACGCGTAGATCTCAAGTAGTCTCGTGTGGTATATGCAAATTGGGTGTGCTCGAAACATTATAAAAGGTGAGTCGCTGGGAGGAGTAGGAGACGCGTTTAAGACATGCGAATAGAGAACGTCGACGTGTATCGCGTGTTGTGAACAACGACCTCTATTCGACTCAACTTGTGACTAGCGAACCTCTGCTTGATGTTTTAACCAAAGACTTCTGATACAAGCTATTCCGGCTGTATTATAATCATGGCTCTAAAACAGTTTGACCTCCTACTCATCTTCAAGTTCAGTGGCACAGCAATGGATGTTTCAATAGTAGAATGGCCCCAGGATGTAGAGTTAACGTGTGAGCTGTGCGAGGTAACCAATGTGGAGCGATTACTGCCGCTGCAGCTAAAGGGTGCGGCTTGTAAAACGTATCGGCAACTCTCGGAGTGACCTCTAGGAAATCAAGCGTACCCTTGTAAAGGCTTATGGGACGGATTCGGTTACGGTATTGAACAGTTCACCACCCGCCGCCTTCGGTTTTTGAAGGATTTGCAGCGGCTAGCACGCCTGGTAGGTGAAATGCTACCAGAGGGTTGGATAAAGAGGGCCTTCGTGAATAGATCTTCATGCCATGCAAAGGGACTTTTGCGAGCCTCAACCCGAATGGACAAGCTGTCATTGAAAGAGCTGCTTGAGAGAGCTCGTGCCGTGCTGATGGGTACCAGAGATTAGGAGGTCGTCGCTGCGTGCAACCCAGAGAGGCCACATGTGTACCTACACCACTGCCTACAACTAACGAGAACACCAGAAGTCTTAACTACTTCAGATGCGGGGGCCCAAACCATTGGGTCCGTGATTGCCTTTCGTCCCGGTCAACCACCCAGAAGCCTAGCGGACCACAGTGTCACAAATGTAGAAACCAGGGACACCTGGCTCGCGTCTGTCTGGGAAACTGGCTAGTGGAGGATGTTACAGCGGAAATCTTCTACCCATATCGTCATAAAATAAGGTGCTACCTGCGGTGAACATACGTGTTAACGGGAGTGAGTGCCACGCGCTTATGGACACGGATTGCGCCCAGAAACTTTTGCGCAAAGAACGTTGCGACACTTGGAAAACGACAAGAACTCCGTTGCTCAATGTAGGCGGGAGTTCTTTTTCCTCTTGCGGAGAAGGTGTCATCCACATAAGCATCGGTAGCGGGCCTGAAGTAGCTATGCAAGCTCTGATTATGGATAGGGAACTACTTTGGTACAATTTTCTATTAGGAAGTGACACAATTGTGCAGCTGAGCGGAGTCGTAGTAGATGGAGCCGGGAACGTGACATTCTCCCAATGCGAAGAGTGCGTTTGCACGGCACTCACCCTAGTTAAGCCTGATTTTCCTGCGGAGTTAGACCAGTGCACGAAGATCTGGACTGTGGCTTGGAGGTTGTCGGACGAGCAACCGTCACAGAATTTGTTCAATAGAGTGCCGGAGTACAAGATTTCCCCCAGAGCTCGCGTAGAGTATGATAGGGAACTACATACCTGGATCAACAATGGATTGCTAGTTCTTTATCCCGAGAAGTTATTGGGGCCTCCAAAGTGTTTAATCCCACTAATGGCAGTCGTCCAGCCAAACAAACAAAAAATGAAGCCGGTGCACGATTATAGGGATTTAAACGAACACGTGGACCCTTTTACGGCCCACGCAGATGTGCGCGCTGATATACTACAGGAATGGTTGCAAGCAGGGTCAAATGTGTGCGAGCTTGATCTTCCGAAGGCGTAACTGCAAATGCGTGTACACCAGTCACTATGACCTTATCAGATAGTTCTTGTTAAAGGAAAGAGATACTGCTTAACCCGTATGGGGTTCATACTCTACGTGGCGCCATCAATTATGCAAACGATTGTTGACACCATTCTGGCTCAGGATGAGCGCATAAGGCAGGCAACATCTGATATTGATGACGTGTACGTGAATGAAGGGGTGGTATCCGCGACCCGTGTAGAGGAGCATTTCCGCAAATTTGGACTTCTCAGTAAGGAGCTGGAAGGACCACAGGATGGCGCACGGGTGATCTGTTTACAGGTGCGGGGAGAAGACGGCATCTTGTATTGGAAACGGGGAAATGAAGTCCCGGACATGCACGGCGATGTCACGCGAAGGAGCGTATTTTCTTGGTGCGGAAAATTGGTTGGACACCTCCCTGTGGGCGGCTGACTTGAGACGATGTGGTACACGACGCTCCTCTCAACACAATGTCGGAGGAAGTCCTCATCAAAATGTGCAAGGAGGACCCTACACGGAGTAGATGGTGCGTCGACAGCGGGACATGAATGTGTGGGTTGATGCGAGCTCTCTTGTCACGGGCGTATCAATAGTCCATGACGGGGCGTGGTGGAAAATGCCTGCTTGTTACGCCCAGAACAGGACTCCCAGCACCTGGCAGAGCTTGATGCCGTCATCAAGGGGATGAACTTGTCGATCCTCTGGAAGTCGACTACGCTACGGCTGTTTACAGATTCTGCCTGCGTCCACAATTGGATTTCGGACACCCTTACCGGGAGGGTTAGAGTACAAACTAAAACTACAAGCGAGATGCTCATCCGATGGCGGCTCGATACCATCATTAGTATCAAAAGAGAATATGCGCTGTCAATGGAAATCGCCCTAATCAGATTGAGGCTGAAGAAGGTCGATTGTTTAGCAGCAGTTCCCCGCAGATGCATTGACACCACTAGAAGAACAATTGAACCCATACAAGCAGCCTGCGCCGCAGCTGCGTGTTCTGCTCAGTTTTATCGAATCAAGGAAGTCCACCACCAAGGTGGACATCCAAGGATCAAGCGAACCTTGTATATTGCTTAGTTGGATCCCCTGAAGTACGAAAAGTAGACGTTAAAAGAATGATTGAGAGCTTAATAGCTTGCCAATCCATCGACCCGGCGACCATTTGCTGGGAAAACGAAAAAGTGTAGCTAAAGAGCTACTGGAGCTGACTGTCGATAGATGAAAACAATCTCCTGACTTTTGCTAAGTAGAAGAGTCTAATCAAATTTAAAAAAATTAGAAGGCCGCCCAGAAATGAGTGTGTTAATTACGCACGTTATATCCAAGGTCAACCAATAAGATACAAGGACTGTTAACTGAAAAATGACGTCACGCAAAATTTGAAGAGGTAGCAAAATCTGCCGAGGAGTCAAGCTGTAAATAATGTCTAGAAAAAGGGCGATACACTTTATAAAAGTATATTGGAACTGAGAAAAATGTGTGTGTAAATATATAAATATATATTTGTATATATGTGCGTATATACATCCTTGCACATACATGTATGCATATATGTGTGCATATATGCGTGCATATACATGTGTATATATGCATAAGGGTATATACACGTATATGTATGTATCTGTATATATGTCTATAGAAATATATATGAATATATATGTATACAGTATTTTGTGCATATACATGTATATTTATATGTATATATATATATATATATGCTTATGTATATATATGTGCACATATGTGTATATATACATATATACACCTTTCTATATATAGTTTTATGTCTATGTATATACATATATATGCATATACATACATTTTAAATGCACACACACATATATATATATATATATATATATATATATATAAACTAAGGGTTGGAATTTATATCGATAAATTAAAATCTTTAAAAATACTAACTGAAATTCTTTGGTTATTGTTATAAAATTTCTTTAAAAATTCTCATGCGATGTTTTTTTTATTTATACAATTGTATACAACTAAAACTAAATTGAATTTTTTTAGCTGAGGCCTTAACATAGCTTTTATTTTAAAGTATACACGACCTTTATAAAGATATGAATATATCTACTAAATATTTCAAATTACTGACGAAAAGTTGTGTGTATTAAAAGAACTTGAAGATTCTTATGTAAATGATTTGCTTTATAATTTAAAAAAAAAACTTTAACAAAAAGATGAAATTTAAAACTTTATTATTTTGCAATAGTGTTAATTATGGGCATGAACTAAAGTAAGTACATTTGTAAAAAATACTTATATGCATTATCTATCGAAAGATGAACTTAGCTTTATGTTTTAACACATACTCGAGGTAATATTGTCCATTTTGAGTAACATGGGACCAGAAAAATATAACGACCCTAAAGAGTTCTCTTTTGCTTAGGTATCGCTATGAAATGCATCATGCGATTCTTCAGTTCACTAGCTGTCTTCTCTCGGTAGCCATGATTCAAGTGTGCTTACAATTAACACGCCTCATTTTAAACACAGCAAGACATGTTTATACTGATATATACGAACCAAATGTAGTATAAGTGATATTTAAAAGTATGCCAGCAAACTATTTGAAGAGCAATATGCTTTTTTTATAATGTGTCATGTTTGTATTGCAATTTACAATTAATGAGTACCAACAGTAAATGGCAAATTGTATTCCCAAATGTGCAAGAAAATGATTTCATACTTGGGAAATTACTTTCAGTCCGGAGTAAAATGGCGACAAAACTATATGGTTTTATTCAACGTTCATAAACGAAGCTCATTTTCATTAATAAGTAAAATAAAAACAACGATTTCCGCAACCATATGCTTATATTCTTCGGCATGACAATCCGAAATCACATCTCATCCTCGTCCTTTCTTGATAGACTAATCGGTTTTGTTCGGAATATAACGAAGAATGCTTCACTACTTATTCGACAATAAAGGAAAATGTGGACAATCCGTAACTTTTTTTTTTTACACGGTGGTCACCACTTATCAAGGCCCGGAAGCCACTTAGGGATAAGGGTTATTGCAAGCACAGTACGTTAGTGTGGAGATTTGATGAAGTGTTTACTTAAGGGGGCGGTTCATTAGGAATTTGTTAACGTTGGACTTGAAGACATCCAAGGTGTAGTCAAGTGGGAAGCAGGCAGACGGAACAGAGTTCCACAGGTGTGCAGTTCTAAGAAAGAAGCTTTGATCATGGAATCCACGTTTTGATTTAGGCACAGATAAAGAGTGGGGACAATTTTTCACAGTGGATTCAGCTAGACGGGTGTTTTTCGTGAAAGATTGGCGAGGAGGTACCAGAGATTGGAGTCCAGACGAGCACCTGCCATGGAAATAACGATAAAACAAGGATAGGCTCGCAAACTACAACCTATAAATTTATTTATAATTTAACTATCTCAGTTATACTTGTATTCATGGTTTCTAATCTTTCCTTTAACTTTACAACTTATGAAGATATTTTATATATAAAAAAACTCTATTAATATTTATAATTAAATAAAATTGATTAAAATCGAAGTTCTACACAATGTAAAAAAAACATTGATTAGTCAGAACTCTTTCCAAGTATAGCATGAAATATTGAAAAAAAAGCAAGTGCACTATTCACAGTGATAAAATGTAGATTTTTGAATTTGTGTTACCTCTATGCTCGATCGATATTCAAAAATAAAAAGAATTAGGAAACGGAAATAAACATTACTGTTAAATAAACACATATCAATGTATGAATGCAATATAGTGAATATATATATCGGATATTCTGCATTCATGTCTAAGTAAAAATAAATAAATATTTATTGATCAAAGTAAACAATACGTTAAATACATGCGATTATTTGATGTGAAAAGGTAGCATGGTTATTATATTATCTTAATCAATCCGCTAAATAGAAAAAAACTATAAAAAGGATCGGAATATTGTTTTTTACTTATGCTATTATTATGTACTTTTAATTTTGACTAATTGGCCTCCGACAAAAACAGGGTGGACCTGTAAATTCACCATTTGCCGTTCGTCATTAAGTACGCTTTGGAATTTAAACGTGATATGAGTAAAAAAGTAACAGAACAGATTTTCCGGGAAAATTCTGCCCCCCCCCCGCCTTCGTGTTAAAATGGCTTTTGTGCTTATCAAAATAAATTGATACTTTGGATTTTTATAACACTTTCTGAAAAGTTGTAACTAACTGATTTCTATAAAATTTTGTTTTTTTATACTTCGCGATAACTCTTTTAAGGGGAATACAAAAATTCCATTTTTAAGACAATTTTTCCATATTTGTCAAACATTTTCTGTGTATGTCAATTTAGCAGTTTTGCATTGTGCTGAACGCAAATTTAAAATGATAAGGTCTTGTGGACTTTTGCGGCTACATGGGAGGGGGAAAATGATGAACTTAGTCATTTCATTTTTTTGCATGGTTCAGAACTCAAATTTACATAAGTTAAGGCCTAAAACTGTGCCGTTTGTTCATTTTCACCAGAATTCGATGGCTAAATGGGGCGGGGCAAATTCTGTCATTTGCACTCACGGGGGGGTGTAATTCATACTTCACTTGATAGTTCTAGAAATGTCTAAAGTTTCAAGAAAATTTCAACAAAGTCTAACTTCAGAAACAACGTGTTTATTCCAAATTTTCTGCAAGTTTTGTTCTGAGATCCACGTGTAATATGTGATGCGGCGAAATATATGCACAACCTATAGATTTGTTATTTTGATAATGTGTGTAAACAATATTATATATTTATCTACGAGTTACGATTCGAGTAAATAACGCCGCGTTTTTAGTTATGCTCGCCATTTTTATACGAATTCCCCTATTTTCATTAATGTATACTCTCTGCAAATATTTCCATCTCATCATTCTCTATTCATTTTGAGTACTTTTTTTATAAAATAATTTATTCCTGTTTGGCATTATTTTTGACAAACTGTACGAACATTTTGCTTTTCTACGCATAATTTCTGATTTTACTTAATAGTTTTCAATGTATTTGTCTATTCGTTTTAAGTAAGACTGTATTTATGTTTTCGACTAGATGCTTTATTACGTTTGTTCTAGTTTTATTTATATTTGTCGCATTGTGCAATAGTTTACATATGCTTAAAATTAGTTCTGGTTTGACTCGCATGTAAGTTGCTTTCTTTGTCCATTTCCCTTTATGTCTCGAATATTTTAATTCATTCTCGTTCATCGTAATGCAGAGAAAGCCATTAGCTAATGTTAATGTAAAATGTACACTCGATATAAGTTGTTTGGAAAATCTGGTCATTCATTTCATCAATGTGTCTCCGTCTGTCTGGCTACATAGCAATGCATTTATAAAAGCATATATTGTAATAAATATGTCCTTATAATAGGGTCCTGGATATGACCCTGAACTATAACCGATGGTGAGGCCCCAGCTTGCGGGCTTTTGGGAGTGTGGAGCCACCTTTTATTTGCCATTGCTCCCAGGCCCACACTGACCCGGAGTGGTAGTGCCTGTTAGGGTAGCAACTATGGGTTAAATAGAAGCCGACTTGAAAACAACAAATATATTCTATTAAAATTTTTTTCTTTAAAATCTTCGGATTCGGCATTAAATAACCTGAAATAGGGTTGATATGCCGTAAAGCAAAAACAATGAATCAACCTTATAGTCGTATGCCCGTATCTTACTTTTAACTAGGGCTATGATAACATAATATTCTTTTCATTGTTTTTACTCTCAAGTGTGTATCAGTTGATATCTTATATGCTTTTATTTAGATGATGTGTTCTTGAATGATTCACTGCGTCTAACTGTGTCGGATATATACTCGATAGTCAAAACAATGATAAGGGTATTCTGTCGTCATAGCCCACCTCATAGAAGAGTTACTTAAAGAAACCAATGGTTTATTACTAGTAGATTAGCCGGTCAAAATGAATGACTCCCCCTTTATTAGTTGGTTGGAAAAACCACGTAGGACACACGCAAAAAAAAATCTCAGCAGAATCCATCCCAAAGTAACAAAACTGAAGCTGGCCTGTCAAGACACTACATATACAAATGTAGGCAAATTTGGGTATAGTTTATTTGTTTGAAAATAGAGGATCTTTGTTACTAATTGTCCTAAAATTTTAACCATCGAATATTACACCATCTTCAAAAGGTCTGCAAATTTTCATGTAGTTTCGTCCCACAGAATCAAAGATATGAGCATTTAAACATTCAATTTGGCTACCAGCCTATATATATATATATATATATATATATATATATATATATATATATATAAATATAACTACTTCATTTACTCACATAAAATTAATATACAAAAGTATAAATTTATGCGTAAACTTAAAGTATTTACTTCAAAAGTGCTCAATACGTAGGTAGAGCTAGTTAGTAAATTATAAAATATATATGGCGATTAAGCTACGCTGAATATTCCGCGTTTCATCCACTATAGGGCTTTTCAGGCTTATGCGCATAAGCCTGAAGAGTCATAGAGTGGATGAAACGCTGAATATTCAGTATAGCTTTATCGCCATATATATTTTATAACTTACTTACTATATATATATATATATATATATATATATATATATATATATATATGTATATTTATATATATATATATATATATATATATATATATATAAAATAATAATTACAATTAAATTTACCAAAATGATCCAATATGGTAAAACTAAAGTATATTATAAATATTAAAGAATTAATATTTATAATGTAATCTCAACTAGATTTAAAAGCTCGATAAAACCAAATAGAAGATAGAGCTTAGACTATCCACTTATCAAGTGTTTCCTTTTCAGATTAAATATGTTTTAAACTATTTTTCAAACTGTTTTTTAACGTTTTCTCCTTCTTCTTCTTTTTATTATTATTATTATTATTATTATTATTATTATTATTATTATTATTATTATTATTAATAATAATATTATGATAATATTCAAATGCCTAAAGAGACCAGGGTGTCATCCTGTCGGGAATCATCAGTGCAGGGTAATACGATTACTGGCGGTTGGGAGATTCGAACCTGACTAGGAAGACATCTCTGACTATATGAGTAAGAAACCAAACTATATAAAACAAATTTCAGGCGTATAAGGATTGTTTCATGCTGGAGATATTCATAATCGTACCCTATTCCCAAAAGAGCGAAGATATTCTATAATATAAATATTTAGAATCATTTCTTCGCTTGCTATTTTTTTTCAGCTTATTTGAAACCATTGCAGCACGTTTTACTCTCCCGTTTCTTAAGGCCAGATGATTTAAAACCATTTGAGAGATTAGAATGATAAAAAACTGGATAACTGCCTTATGTATAGAAGCACAACCAAAAGAAACGCCGTTATGAAGTGTCGTTTTCCCTTCTTTTACGCAACAAGAACGCCCCGTGTCTCAACAGTTGCAATGAATAGTAAGTTCTTAATGACAACCGGCGACGTTCAGCTCGGTCGACAGACAGCTACGCAGCCCCAAGATATTCTCCGAAGCTAGAGGTGTACCAACAAAATGTTCATGCTGACTGTTTGAGGGTATGTTACTCGTATCATTCATTACAGTTTTTTGAATGCAGTAGAAACTATTACGACGCAGAAATACTGTAAACTTATGGCTGCAACTAGAAACTTCGACAATAAAACACAACACTAGTCAACAGAAACAGCTCAATTCTCTTCCACGACAATGATCGACCGCAGGTAGCTAAACCGACCTTGCAGAATTTGAACGAATTTGGATACTGAATATTGCCTCATCCACCATATTCTCCAGACCTCTCCCATACAGACTACCATATTTTGAAGCATCTCGATAGGGTTTTTTTTTGCATAAGAAATGCTTAAAAACCCTAAGCGGTATCAGGAACGTTCTCAGCGACTTCATCGCGACCAGAACGCAGGATATTTATTTTACAAACAAATTTGCCAAACGTGTGTTGAGTCTGATGATTCTTATTTCGATCAATAAATAGTTGTTTGAACCAAAATCTGTTCATTTAAAACTAAACAACCTGAAGAACTTTCTTGTCAACTTTATATTTACAATTTTCGCATTTCCGATTAGTTTACTCTCGGTTATTTTACTTTAGAATTTCCAAGCTATTTTAAGGAAATACTTATCGATTTTTTTGAGCGTCAAAAAATGTGTGTGCTTGCGTAAATACATTGAGCATGTTTCCCTATTTTGAGTCTGCAACTTCAAAACGCCATCTGTACGTCAATGTATATTTCGCTTTCCCAGAATGTGTAAAGAACCTATAAGAAACAATGGATGATGGACTGAAGTAATGCTGTGCGATATTCCTTATCCCGTGAAAGTGTTTGGTATTTAGATATAAAATCCATTGTGCTATGTAGACAAAAATAAAAATAAAATATGAAATAAGTTTAGCCACTAAACTAATGTTCCTTTAAGAAAAATGCAATAATAGTGCATATTACAATGTGAATACAAATAATTAATTTTTCTTGCTAAAAAATTAATTAGCGGTAACAGGTTCCTCGCAAAATATATTACATTTAGAAAGAAGTTAATTGAATGCATTATGTATAAAAAGGCATATAGAGAACTGGCCTTGCTTACTGGTGAATAAGAGTAGAATATAAACCTTTGCTTCTAAAATTATAATAGTTAACCCGAGTAAAACATCGACTCTACTTTTCTATTGAATATGAAGAAATAATTTGCTAGCTGGAATATTTATAAATTATTATAATTATATATAATATTCATGAAATATTATAATTATAATTTGCTAGCTGGAATATTAATGGAGGATTTGCTTCTAAAATTTTAATAGTTAACCAGATAAGAGTAAAACATCGACTTTACTGTTCTATTGCATATTAAGGAATAATTTTCTAGCTGCAAATAAATAAATAAATAATGATGATGTCGTTCACCTCACGTTTTTTTTTACGATTTTGAATACAAATAAATTCATCATAATTTTGTTCTACTGAATGAAAATTTAAAATGTTTTACCACAATATAGTTGAGAAGGTGATCTATAAACGGTAATATTGTTTGAAATTTAGTCGAAAATGAGTGAGCGATGAAACTTTAAAGCAATTATAAATGACTAAAACTGCCACTTAACCATATATTCAAACACAGTAGTGTTTGAATAATTAAATATACTTTTTGATATTATACAAAACTGTTAAAACTGCATGTAATTAAATTTAAAATATTTATGAATGCATGTATGGTGTCGTTACTACGAGTCGTTAATAATGCTAGACTCGGCGAGATTCGAATCCGACCTTCATAGTCGGCGCCATGTGGTTTAGCGACTAAGTTATCAAATGTCTGTCGACGTCTATTTGTTGTCGGCTTATGTCAGCTCATCTTGATCTGCTTCCAGCCACAAACTGCTTTATATTGTCACGGAAAACAGCCCTTGACCCAAGATTGTCCGTTAACATGAAATAACTATTTTATATATTAAACACGATATCAACGAAATATTCTGTCTGATATTTTAAACAAATAAGATTAATGTACTTTACTTTTAATTATATTGACTTCTATTTTCCGATCCTTTTATCTCAAATTATTTATAAATCTTTTTCTGCCTTTGCTTTGCTTATAAACTTGTTTACATTTTAAATTATGTTTGCTCCTTTTTTACTTCCTAAAGAGCAGGAGAAGAAATCGATGAGAGTATCACTTTAGTTATATATTATAGTTTTCTTTATTCCACAGGTCTACGATTCATCTTGGTATTCACTGCCGATTGAAGATGTCAAACTGAAGTATTAAACTAATTAAAATTAATTTGTTGTGGTGCCCTCAATCAAGTTTGCATTTTGTCATGAACTGGTCAGTTTGCGAACACTTTATTTTGTGTTTTTCTTCTCTATATAATGCCTCGTTGAACATATAGCTTAATTATCTGCTGCGATTGATAAAGCGAGTCGGATTGATTATCTAACTGACCAGTTCATAATACCGCCGCCTTTATATCCTGCATTTTTATGCTTTGCACAACGAAATGTCTGATCTGGTATTAAAAACAAATGAATTTTTTAATTTGATTTCTTTTGGTGTCAACGCCAAAGGCACACACGCAAAAAAAAATAATATAGCCTCGTTCTAGAGAAGACAAAAGAGAAAAAACAAACAAATAAAAGATGAAAGAAAGCTTAGTCTTTTAAAGCATATCCAATTTTATTTCATATCCTCTCAATATCTCATATTTCAATTATTAAAGTAATTGTAAAAATTAAATTAAAATATTAATCGAATAATATGAATCGAAAGAGAGGAGATTTTAGTACGAGAATAATAACATTATTTTACATTTATTGCGAACATAACACCATTATCTTACTAATCAATAAAGACTTAAAGTCAGTCGAGGATAAGGTTATTCAGTAAGTTGATCAGAAAGTATATTCTGAAAGATTAAAATGGTTTAAAATTTTTATGATTATTGTATGTAGCATCCCCGTTTAAATTGAATTAGATGATGACAGTGTTGTACTCCTCGAATGACAAAAAAAGACAAAGTCCCCGAAAGATGAGATTTTCTTGGAAAGATACTATTCACAAAAATCCGCCCAACGCAAAAAAACATATAGATATTTTTTTTCCACATAATTTTATGTCATATCACCCTTTTTAAAACTAATTTAATGTTGAACATTGTTACAGTTCTGATTTTTTTTACATGAAGGCAGATTGTTTGCTTTACTTGTTTAGATCGAACTATTTTTCCTATCTTGTACAACATTTCGGTCGGTGTATCCACCAACCTTGGTCAGTCATGTTGGCCGCCATCTCAGAAAAGAGAAACAGAAGATGGAGAAGGTTGGAGACTACACAGACCGAAACGTTGCACGAATAACACTCGGGATGAGTACAATTGTTCGAGCAAAACATATACTACAAACTGAATCTTGTTATTTTAGGAAAAATATTTTTTGCACGTCGTTCATATGTTTAAATATTTATTCATAGTATTGGGTTTAGTTGTTTTGTAGAGGAAGTTTGTTGATTTTGCTTTTGGATTTGCAAAACATATAGCGAAAACAATACCATTTATGTTTGATTAATTTTAAGCCAAAAAGCCTGTATCCTCCAACAGCCTGATGCATTTAGCCTATTGATGAGTTCTTGCCGTAAATATATTACAAATGGGACATAGAAGTTAAATATTAGATAAGTATCGATATGCTAAAGAAATAGTTGCAACGATTATCTCTGAGGAAATGAAATAAAAAACTTCACTAGATTGCGAAGTAGATTTTGTACTTTGTCAATACAATAAAGAGTGCCCTAGGTGTATATCCTCAGGCATCCGTTAGCCATAGTCAATCTGATGGCGTAGGCGACTCTTATGAAACTGATTGATTTTTTATATACGTAACAAATATTATAGACACTATTATTTATATACGTAACACATATTATAGACACTATTATTTAAGTATAGTAAGTCATTTGATATAATTTCAACATCGAAAAACTGTTTAGTATCACCGGGAAATATTATTTGGTTTAAGCTCATACGACTAAGATTCTTGAAAGCTTGAATTCTGATGAGGTAGCAGCTGATCGTAGACTGAAATGAAACCGCGAGGACTCACAAAAATTTATCAGCACCCAAAATTTAAATAGATATTTTTTAAAGCTGAGAGTGAATACCAAGAAAAAAAACTCGTCTAAAATAAAATAAACATGTCTTTACAGAAAAAAGATTAAAACACAAAATCGGCACATATACATAAACGAATTTATGTCTAAATTTTATCTGAACCACATGAAATTTTATCTGAACCACATGAAATGTTATCTGAACCACATGAAATTTTATCTGAACAACATCAACTTTATCTGAACCACATGAACTGTTATCTGAACCACATGAACTTTTATCTGAACCGCATCAACTTTTATCTGAACCACATGAAATGTTATCTGAACCACATGAATTTTATCTGAACCACATCAAATTTTATCTGAACCACATAAAACTCGTCAATTTTCATTTATATTAGGCTTGAACACACTAATCCAACTGATTTTTGTCGCCAGATAAATGTCTGACTATGTAAAATGGATTATTTCAAAAACGCTCTACTTTTTATTGCGTGTATAAAAACATTGCGAATCTTCGATCGACGGTGTTGTCTTTGCCATTGTTTAAAACATAATGTTCGCTTTCACGGACGCATTGAGTAAGACACATATATTTCTGAACAGGGATATCCTTCCTTGTGTTGATTAAAATTAATAACAATTCATGTAGCAATAAAACTCTCCGAATACAGTAATTACTTGATGTAATAAAAAGTACTAATAAATTAATTTATACATATAAAAAACATAATATGACTAATGGATGATAACTAAAACTCCCAAGATATACCAATAAGGGCAATCACACTTATTTGCGACCCACATAAAATAGAAAGTTGCAGATGTCTGAAAATCTGATCGCATTAAGTAAATTGTTATGAAAGGTCTAGGGGTTGAAAAATATAGAAGACAGGATCCCATTACAGTATGCATAGGAAGAGTACACGGAATACTCGAATCTAGAGCAAAGTAATTGTCACTTGAATCTAAAGCAACTGTTGTATAGCTAGTCTATATAACCTGTGGATATGTAAATATTTATATTCGACTGTGACCATCTACCGTGTGTTGAGTGTACTTGTAAATACGTGTTATCGCCTAGTGTGTATACTCTTCGTCGTAGGTGTGTGCGACTATTTACAGACACACAAACATACACATGCACACACAGATACACATACACACACATACACACACATACACAAATATATATATATATATATATATATATATATATATATATATATATATATATATATATATATAGTAAACGCGGGACTTGTAACAATTTATAAGCATTGCATACGGGGCGAATAAAACTCTTGCACCAGACAAAGGAGGAACATACCTTTTTAAGCGCAACACGTTGGCATAATTGTCTTGTTCTATTTAACTACGTCATTATCTGCAACGTTACACAAAGAATCAGTCACTTGATCTTTGTCATGTATTAACATCGTTGTTTATGAAAACTGAATCCCTAACTGTAATTATGTATCTCATGCACTATTTTTGTCATTCAAACATCTTTCTTCAAACATTCAATTTTCTGTTATTGTAATAGTATCTATTAAATAAAATTTAAGATCGCGACCATATTTGCTTCCCTAACGTGAATTGGCGTTATCCGGGAGACCAATACGTTACGTAACGACCTTTGCTGTTTCAAATGATCTCCACCAATGATCAAAACAATTGAGAATCCTGAAAATTGTTTGTTACTCGGATACCAAAGAATACAATTATTTACTCAGTGTGCGATGAGTTGTAACGACTCCTATGGAGAATGTTAAGAATAAGAAGTTTTGTAGTCGATTTTTCATCAATAGCACAATTATAAATGAAAATCTAAGAAAGAATACGGGCTACTCAATGTTTGAAAGAAATAAACGGAATCTTCAGTTGATTATAAGTTACAAGCCATTTTGTACCACCATCAATAACTAAACCAAGGCGAACTTTTAGATTAGCTGCATATGTCAACTGATAACATGGACATGGGGAAGAACTCTTGAAACAATACACCGAGTATTGTCCGTTGATGAGAAAGAGTTTATATTTATTAATTCATTTTGACAACCTTCTGGGGTTGACCTTTACTCCTGATCTGAAATGGAACGCGCACATCAAGTCTGTTGCCAAGGTCGCTGGAGAAATGGTGGGATCCTTCTACCGCTTCAGAAGATATCTCACTACTGATGCAATTCTCTATCTATATAAAAGCCAAGTACGTCCAAGAATGGTGTACTTCTGATACATCTGGGCAGGAGCTGCTAAAAACAGCCCATCCTGCCTTAGCAGAGTACAAAATAGACTTCGTGGCTTAGTGGGGAATGCCGTTTTCTCTTCCTTTCAACCTCTCTACCACGGAAGAGACGTTACGAGCCTATCTTTGTTTTATCGTTATTTCCATGGCAAATGCCTGTCTGAGCTCCAGTCTATGGCCCCCCCTAGCCAATCTTTCACGATAAACAACCGTCTAGTTGAAAACACTGTCAATAATTTTCCCCACTCTTTATCTGTGCCTAAATCTATACGTAGATTTCATTTGCCTATTTTTCACCTGACTACAACTTGGATGTCTTCAAGTCCAACATAAATAAATTCCTGATGAACCGGCCCCTTAAGTAGACACTTTATCAAATCTTCAATACTAACGATTACTACGATAGTATCCCGTTGATTACTGTACACGCAATAACCCTTATCCACGAGCTGCTTCTGGGCCTTGATAAGTGGTCGCCACCATGTAAAAAAATTGAATTATTATTTCAAATATCAAGATTAATCCAATGTAAATTGGCCTCAGACCTCGTACGCTGTCGGCCTAAAGTGCGCAGTACCTTGAGGTGTCACTGTAGTCAGTCGCTCAAAAGATATGGACTTCACACGTTTTCGCAGGAAAAGTTACGCATAGTTTGACGGATCTTAAACATCATGGCTTCCTCTCGAGAAGGTTGCATTTGATAGAGAAAATGTCAATGATTTGAAAATGTTTTCAGCTGAAAACAATCGGTCGCTTACAAGTGATGAGACTTCTGTCAGCACTTTTACGTAATCGCCAATGACAGAATTCATAACAAACCCTGAGCCATACCGTAATGTTAAAAGTAGACTCTAAGCAATTCCAATACGCTGGTTTTCAGTCGCTATCTTTAATTTTAACTTCCAAAAATAATTCCTACATCTGAAAGCAAATTTTAAAATAAGTAAGAATTATTATAATGCATCAGTATTTATTAAAATAATGAATTGAGACATTTTGCAAAGTTTCATTTTTTCTTTATTCAAATTAATTAAATTTATAAAATAGAACGGTCTTCTTGATTGATGTATGTTTTAGTTGATCTTGGAGAGGAGTGGGGCAATAGGCCCTGCCACGCGCATCTCTTCCAACAATCCTGCTCTACTAATGACGCACCACACTGATGATTATCGAACATTGACTTGTGAGCCTTCCCCAATTGCTACTATTTTTGGAAAAACTTGAATATCCTTGCGTCTTAAAACGTTAGCAGGGCATCCTAGAAAACTTATTGATATTGTTGTTTATAACCACAACCAAATCATCTTATTAATTAACTATTATTTCTTATAATTTATTCAATAATTATTTTGATATATTAACAGAAAATACTAATCATGCAAAGATTTTTAAAAAAATCATAATGGTGGAATATATGACTGTGTTTGTGAATTGTGAATGAAGAGTTGCGTAATCTCTTACCACACATTTCCTAAGTCGGCATTTTTTTTTATTCCAGTCGCAAGTAGAAATTGAGGCTTCAGTAACAGTTTCTATAATGTAATAAAAAGGTCCCCGTATTACATATGAATGGAACAATGCCGTAATACGGCTGCTATTACCAAATGGTCACCCATCTAGTACTGGCCAGACACATCTTTACTTTACTTTGGTGATATGATAAGAACCAGTGTATCACCTTGATTATAACGTACTAGTTTCTCGTTAAACGGTTCTCCCAAGATCACTGAAGTTGAGCAACGATAAGCCTGGCCACTATATAATGTCTGCCAATTTCGAAAGTCTAGGCACTCTATGTGCTTTCAGCTAATCTTTGCATTGTTTCTAGTCGTCCTTAACTCATATATGGAACTATTATTAAAACAGTGCCGACTCAGAAGAGGTGTGGGTTGAGATGTCGTAAATATTACCACGAACATTTTACGCGCAGGCACCCTTTAGTAGATATCCATAATCTGTCAAGATTGGACGGAATATATAGGAAAGATACCAAATGTGTGAATATGACATAAATAGATGAGGAGCATTGAGGTTATCCTTTATTTGCCTCTGATTCTATAGTTACACAATTAAATAAAATCTATTTCTATTAGTAAAACATCTATTTTCAGAACCGTTCCTTTTTCCGATACTGAAATGCTTATTCCAGTTGATTCTAATGGCTACAGTAAAAGTTTCTATAATGTAATAAAAAGGTCCCCGTATTACATATGAATAGAAATAGATTTACTAGGTGCTATTAACTGTCACTTAAATTTTTATGTTTGTTTGGTAAAATCATAAGTCTAGATTATAGGAAAAATAGTTCAATTTACGTTTTCCTTATTTATCGAAGTATAGTCGCTTCCCATGATACGTCGATATATTAACTCGGAAAATTATAGTCGATATCTTTATAAAGAAATTTAAGAAAGACGCTAACTACAAAAAAAAAACAATAACGTACGATTATACGAAATAATTATAAAGAAAATATGTCTTAACATTAATTTATCGTTATTCCGCTTTACGAGGGGCGTGCAATAAGTAATGCCCCTGACGGACTTCCAGTTGTCTGATCTAGATGAAATGTTGCATGTGCAATGATTTATATCTCTACGGGTTATGTGGCAAATTACAGCTCTGAACTAATTGTGGTTTCTGTATTACAGGTGTTTGAACGGAGTCAGGTGTGAAATGGAGCCTGTTGAATGTCGATAAGTGATTCGGTTTTTGCATTTGAAAGGACGCACACCACAGGAGACTTTTGATGAAATGAAAGAAACTTATGGTGATAATGCCTCATCATAGGATCTTGTAAAACGCTGGCATCGTGAATTCAAATATGGCCGGGAGTCTGTGGAAACAGCTCCCAGACCTGGTCGCCCCCTTCAGCCATTGATGAGGCAGCTGTCCTTCATGTTGAGGCTGCCATTTTGGAAGATCGGCGCATTACTATTCACCAAATATCCCAAGATGTCAAGATTAGTACAGGGTCTGTGGAAACTATCATGCATGTCTATTTGCATATGAATAACGTGTCTGCCAGATGGATTCCCAGGTTGCTCACACCTTTCTAGAAGCGAGAACGTGTCGAGTGCTCGAGGATGAATTTGGAGATGTGCCAAGAAAATGAGTCAAAGTTTTTCAAAAGACTGATTACACAGGATGAAACCTGGGTCGATCACTATGATTCAGAGACCAAACCCCAGTCAAGGCAGTGGAAGCACTTGGGCTCACCACCTCCAAAGAAGGCAAGGGTGCAGCCCTCCGCTGGCAAGGTCATGCTCACAGTCTACTGAGACCAGGAGGGAGTAGTGATGACAGATTTCCTGGCAAAGGGTACCACAATTACAGGAGCCTATTATGCTTTACTTTTGAGGAAATTAAGGAAAGCTATCAAAGTCAAGAGGCGGGACAAGATCAGCAAAGGTACCCTCCTCCTGCATGACAACGATCCGGTCCACAACTCGCATGTCGCCAGATCAGAAGCACGGGCGTGTGGTTATGAAATCCTACCCATCCTTACTACTCTCCTTACCTTGCACCCTCTGACTTTGACCTCTTCCCAGCCATGAAGTTGTTTTTGAAAGGAAAGCGTTTCCCAGATGATGCAGCCTTGATTTCTGAAGTCACGTCGTGGTTGGAGGACCAACCGGGGCTGTTCTACAAAAACGGGCTTCCAAAGCTGCATCAAACGATTAGAGAAATGCATAATTCTGGGTGGCTCCTATGTAGAGAAAGACTAAGAACTGCGCCAAGTTTCGTTGCTCTACTGCTATGGGAAGTGGGTCAGGAGCATTACGTATTGCACGCCCCTCGTATTTTTCCACCCAGTTTAGAAGGATGGTCAGGTTATTGCCCGAGTTCGTTTAGCGCGTTACACTTTAAAAATAACACTTAATATGATTCTAAAATGATTGCTTTTAGTGGGTTTTTTAAACTTAAGGATGTTTTAATTTGAACAAAAAGATTGTTTTTCAATACTGATGGCACTCATTGCACTGTAAAGTGACTGAAATAGGAATTAATCAGAGTTTAACAATACAAAACAACTCTAGTGGAAAAACTGCAATGTCTTACTTGCTATCGTATTCTTAAGGTTTGGCTGGACAGTGGAACCAGAACGATTTATATATTTTTAGAGAATTTTGATGTTTTATTTAATTTGCTTTACGGTACGTTTCACATAGCCTTTTTTCCGAATAAGTCATCATTTATCAAACCCCGAAGGTCACTTTAGGATAGCGGTTAATGAATGCAGTGTAATAATCGTTCCTGGTGTAAATTTAATATAATTTAATTATTTAAGTTGATGACTTAAAAAGGCTATTACATTGGACTTAAACAAAACCACGTTTTAATCAGCTGGAAAGCAGGCCGACGCAACAGAGTTCTACAGGCAGACAGTTATAGGAAAGAAGCTTTGTTTATGGAATTTGCGTTTAGATTTGGGTTGATATAAGGGCTGGGGAAATTGTTGATAGTGATTGTCGCTAAATGAGTGTTTTTGTGGCAAGAGGAAACTATAGAGTGAAGCAGAGACGAGCATTAACTAAGAGAATAAAGAAAGGCTCGCAACACTTCTTCTGTGGAAAAGAGGTTGCAGGGTAGAGAAAATAACATCGTGTACTAGAATTTGAAGTCGGTTTCGAACTCTGTCTAGAGAGGGTATAGTGTTATTAGCAGATTCTGTCTCGATGTTTCAACCGTACTCCATTTTAAGACATATGTGGTTCTTATACATCGAAAGTCAGATACCTTCTGTAGCGGTAGAATAACACTCTTTTTCCCAACGATTTTGGCCACCGATTTGTTGAACTTTGAAGTTTCAAACACTAGCTAAAAATTATGTAAAGAAATTAAAAATAATAAACAATCAGTACGTATTTTTTTAAAATCGAATCAGTACGTATTTTTAGGAATTGAAATTTAGAAATTTAAGGAAATGTTAATTTGTAATTTTATTGCTGAATTATTGAAATAGATAATTTTACTCCAAATACATTATTTTCACAATTTGAGAAAAGTTCACCGACCTTTGTTTTATTCTGATCAATAGGAAACAGTTTATCTCTTATCGATTAATAATTTTACTATACTTTGAAATCATCACGAACAGTTAAGAGGATAAAGAATTTCAGTAAAGGTTTGTTTTTTTAATCGTGGATTTAAAAACGTTTCTATTTGGCCAATTAAAGTATTTGTTAAAATAGTACTTCTTTTGTAGAAAAAGAAAGATTGCAGTTTATGAATTGAAGTTGTTTGAGAGAATGTAAGAATATGAAAAATATCTTTGTAAAATGTTCGGAATTAAATAAAAAACACATCGACGAATAGAATTATTGTTAGTTTATGAAAATCTCGTGTCAATATTAACCGTGGCTGAACTAATTTGTTCGTATTTACTGGGGGGTAATTGGTGGAAGATAATAACATGAAATAAGAAACTAAAATAATGACACTCTACTCAGATAAATGTATTCAATCATGGGTAAGTCTTTTTTTATTACATTTTCACCCGAAAGAAGGAAAATTGCAACTTTGGTGTATGGAGTAACAACTACTGGGGCACTATGTTGGGATTTGGGAAGCAAGATGTCGGTTCACGTTACACTTGAACTTCTGCACGTCAGTACAGTTGGAGAAGCAGGGACCTGGAATGGAATTCCAGAGTCTAGCGGTTCTGGGGAAAAAACTACTGGAGTAGAAAGATCTTTTACATCTAGGGATCTCTACTGTGTGGGGGTGGGATTTATCTGCCTATCAGGTTTTTCGAGGTTGTCTACGTCGTAGGTGCACCAGTGCCTGCAGTTCGTCAGAGCATTCACCATGGATGCAGCATTCGTCGATGGGACAGAGGCTTAAGCTTAGATGCCAGTTCAGGGCCTATCAGATTGGCGACTCTTTTTTGAACCTTGTCTAGGAGCGAAAGACTGGTAGCAGATACGCCAGTCCAAATGTGACAGAAATACTCCATACATGGGCGAATGGTGGCCTTATAGAGGTACAGGATACTTTCGGGAGTTAGTAGTTTTCTAGCAATGTAGAGAGAGCCTACCTTTTTCGCAGCGGCGTTGGCATTGATTTCAATGTAATTGTTCCGACTCATGTTTCCTGTGAACTTTAAGCCAGGGACTTTAATAGATGTACTCTCAGATAAAGAGTCACTGACCATTGCTGTTGGTGGTAGAGAAGGTTTCTTGTAGTTATTGAAGGACACTAGTTTAGTCTTGGCAGCATTGAATGTGACCATCCATTTTTGTCCCCATTCCACTACAGATTGGAGATCATCCTCTCGGATTTTTGCCATTTCTTTAGAGATGTGCTCATTTATGAATATTAAGAACAATAGAGGCCCAAGGATAGACCCTTGACGCACTCCCGCATTTATATCATATTGTTTAGATGTACGACCATCGAGGACAACCTGGATTTTTTTCTTATCTAAGAAGGATTTAATTATGTTAAGTATTCTACCAGTGACAGCGTATTATTTAATTCTCCTGGGAAGACCCTCATGCCATACCCGCTTTGTCCAGTCAATAGTATATACGTTCAGAGATTACAGTGAGGATGTCTTCTGTGGAACGGGCTTGTCTAAGTCAATATTGTTGGTTAGTCAGAAGAGCATGGTCAATTATAGTCTCAAATATTTTGATGAAAAGTGAGAGAAGGCTAATGGGACTAAATTATATGGGTCAGTTCTTTCGCCAGATTACTTGAATACTGGTACCACAGAAGAAGTTTTCCAACAGCCCGGAAAGCAGGATTCGTTAAGGCATTTGTTGTAGAGTTTGGAGATAACTGGAGCTACTTCGGCTGAGTACTTTTTAATAGCACATCTGGGATGAAATCGGGTCCACATGCTTTTGAAATGTGAAGGTTTTTTATGATAGCATGCACCTGAGCAGGGGTGATTTTTTAGACTGTCTAGCGTGGCTTCTGTCTGCAAAGGAATGTCAGGTAGGGGGTGGTTGGAGGGCCCAGTGTGGAGTTTGAGGCAAACCGACTGGCAAGCATGTTAGCATTCTCGGTTGCTGAGTAAACAACCTCGTGATTGTTGGTTAATGGGGGAATAGTTGATTGCCCATTATTTGCTACACTGTTGTACATTTTCCAGAAATCTGGAGTTCCTAATTTTTGTGCTTCGATGCGTTTTTAGTGGTTTCAGTAAATTCTCTCTTAGCTGTCGCTATTTCTTTCATAACGTTACTTCTATCTTCTATATACTTCTGTCTGTTTGAACTGGACTTATGTCGGTTAAATCTGCGGTATACATGCTGCCTTTGAGCAATGGCAGTCGCGCAAGTAGAAGTAAACCATTGGGGAGAGTGGGGCTTGCTATAAAATATCCGCATGGGAACATGTGCTTCAATTGCTGTTTTGAAACATTCAGTGGTCTCATTTGCGCACTGTTCAGCAGGAAGAGAAAAATATTTCCTCATGGAGCATCTCTGATAAGATCTCTGATGGCTTTCCAGTCAGCCTTTTTATAATATCTGGTTGTTTTGAGCACTGGCTGTTCAGTTTTGGGTCTGGAGTTTAGGGCGATTTCGACCTTTATCACTGCATGATCGGCGTTCCCGAGTGGGCTGTCATCATTTGTTATACAATCATCGGGAACTGTGGTCAGAAACAGATATAGAAGGGATGCGTGTTGTTCTTGCTGGTTGGAAACGTAACCATTTGTGATAGGGAGTGTGATATAGAGAAGCTATGTGTAGTGCTGTCCGCTGCATCTATATAAGTAGATAATCCAAGTCAGTTTTTGTGGTGGACATTAAAGTCACCAAATACATGCGCTAGTGTCGAGCGAGAGTGCTGTGTCTATGCTGTCAGAGACTTTGTTTATTATGGTGCAGTCCTGAGTCGAGGGAGAACGGTAGAGAAATGTGAATAATAGTGTATTAGTAGATATTTTGGTGAGTAAAAATTACCGCTACTTCTCATTAGTATGAAAGTTTTGTGAGAGTAAGCTATGTAGATATCTTTCTAGAAAATTCTGAAGTCGCTTAAATGTGACTGTTCATTTCCGGAAATCCGAGTCGGTTAATGGTAAAAATCCTGATCGTATGTGACGTTACTGTTTTTAGTTCTATAGTAACTGAATTAAGAGAAAACAAACACATTACTTTTAATATATATTAATATGTACACATACACACACAAACACACACACACTTATATATATATATGTGTGTGTGTGTGTGTGTGTGTGTAGATATAATTGGTATCCAAGGACACATGCTTCGTCGTTATTCTGGCTCGTGATCATGAAAGACTATGGCAATATTTAAGTCTTGCCCACGAGTGAAGCCGAGCGTTTTACCAATAAGCTACGTATATAATTAGTTATAGGCATTATCTGGTAGAAAAAAAAGTATCGTGATACGTAATTAGCGACATAAATATAATGAAGAGATCAGAAGGAGAAATAAACGGTGTTTTTTTCATTTCTCCTTGTTTCCATGAATCAAAATAATTAGAAACAATACCTTTGTCTGATTCTCTTTTGTTCTTCAACAGGAAGCCGCAATATCGTACGTTATTATTTGTATAGACAATCGCTGCGCGCAATGGAAAGCTCATTTCCCTAAGCTCGCCAGCGCGGGCAGAATTCCAACGAGAAAAGTGATGCGTATTTGATAATCCATTAAGGCAGACTGCGGTAACCTTCGAATAGAAACCGGTGATAACAGGAAAGAAGGCGATAGTAGTTAATCTACTAATTGGTCTGCGATGTAAAAAGCTGACTGATTTATCTACGACGTTGCATCCAGTTTTGCTACTAACTCTTCACTCTCCTATATCTTGGCTATTTATAAGCTAACTGACCAATGAGAGTTTTACATCCCGAAACACTAATGTTAAGGGATTCAATATTGGGTGGCGCATAGAACATTTCCTAACAAACATTTTTCTGTAAACAAGGGTTTCTGACATCAGTGCGTGTGTGACGTCAACATTAAACAATTGTGTGTTTATATGATGAATGATTATATAAATTGCTTACTTCTATGGACATGCTATTTATAAGAGGTATTAATGCAGCTGTTTACAACTCATCAGGTTCGTCGTTAGAATAAACTGCTCTTACTATGGCAGTCAACATTCCCATATTTTCTCTATTACTTTCTCTTTCTTTTTTCAATTTCCTTTACTTTTTCAATCGATTTTCTTCTGCAATTCCGTTTTCTTGTTTCTGCTCTTTTCTGTCCTGTAATTTTTTTTCTTCTTCTTCTTCTTCTTCTAGCTTTTCTTATACTTCAATGTTACTTTAAGGTCTTCGTACCTTTTTTTCACATCTTCTTATTCTTCTTCTTTTCTTCGTCTTTTATTTCTTCTCTTATTTTCCATTCTTTCTTTTCTACCTTTTCTTTTCTGTTTCTTTAATTTTTTTTCTTCCTATTCTTCTTCTGGTTCTTTTCTTTACTACTTTTTCCCGCTTCTACTTTTTCAGTGGCATTTTTCTTCAAATTCTTTTTAAGCTTCCTTTCCTAACCTTTCCCTCGTTTTTCTCTTCTCGTGTTACCACTTCTATTTCTTTTCTTACTTATTCTACTTCTGTTAGAGAATGGATCGAGAGAGAGAGAGAGAAAGAGAGAGGGAGGGAGATGTGTAAATTATATTGAGAAACGTTGACTGGAAGTCAAGATCAGCTGATCGGATTGCGTGTGACTCACGCGATCAGGTTAGCTGAATCGAAGCGATTTGGTGTAGACTTAGAAGAGGACGGACGGCCTCATCGTTTTCTTCTCCCCTTAACTTGGGGGGGGGGGCGCTGACGTGTGTAGAAATAAGACTTAGAAGAAGAAACCACGCAGGCCACGGAGTCACTTTCCATCCTCTGCCAGGCATCTGGAAAGTTAAATAAAAGCTATAAAACAAATTCATCGTGAAGGAACCTTCGTCCGAAACAGGTACCGTCTCCCCTCAAAGACACGAGATGTTTCCAGATGGACCAACATCCAAGACGCAGAAGGTATGTTGAAAAATACATGTACTACACACGCACACAACGGCATATGCACATACCATTTAATAGAAAGAACAGCTAGACGGTCACACGACATTAATTCTGATTAGACGATCACACACGATCCCATTTATGATACAACAACGCAACACTTCTTTATCTATTTTCCTTCATTTACTTATATTACTCTTTCTTGTACTTCTCCCACTACTCCTCTTGTTCGTTGTACTTTTTCTTCTATTTCATATCTCCTTTTCTTTTAGGTATTTATTTTACACAATGTCAGTTCTAGTTATTTTCTCACTTCTTTTTCTTCTCTTCTATTTTCTGTTACTTTTCATACCAGTTTCTTCTATTTCTTCTTTTACTATTTTCATCTTCTTGACTTCTTTTCCTTCCTCTTTTGTATTCTGGTATTTCTCTTATCTTTCTCATTCTGATTTCTTTCCACTCTTATTCTATTTCCTCTTCCTGACACTCTTTTTGTTCTACTCCTTTTTAAACCAATTCTTTTCAATAACAGTTTTTCCACAATCATTAGCAGTAATAAAGAAAAACATCAACACATGTTGATATATATAGCTTTTAAACATCTGTTATTTTAATTTTCTTTTTACAGCATACAAGTGCACACAAAAAAAATCACTCCCACCAACTTCAGAAAATAGAAAGAACTTCGCCTGACTCACTTACTACCTAAAACTGCCCGCTTATATGTAATGTCTTTCTCAAGGTTATTGAAAGAGGTGGAGAGTACTGAAAATCTAGAGAACTTTGTTGTTACTATGATTTTAGAGAGTACTCCTGGTTAATCAAAGTGAGTAATTCGTGATGATGACCTGTGAAAAAAATCCCCGTGAATAATAATTTGATAAGTAGTAATGAGCAAAGATAATGAATGTAAGCTTCGCGGTCACATTTCGTTTTTCGCTTTAAGTCTTTTTGGTTTTTTACTATTTTAAATGTGTAAAAATCAGGAGTTAAGTTTGTAAAATATACATGTGGCGTTAACGTTTATAGAATATTATGTAATAACAGATAAGTTTTGATAGATACAGATAGCAACAGAGCAAATACAGACAGCGACATGTATGCTTCTTTTGCAAGCATAAGAAGATGATTATGTACAGATAGTCTGTCCCCTTAAATAATCAATTTCTACTCAATTTGCAATATTAATGATTGCTACACAACCACCTTACATACATTAAGCCTTATCGTCAGGTTGTCTTCAGGTCTTGATAAGTTGTGACTCCCTTGTAAAAAAAGATATGCATATATATGAGTAGCAGCACCTATAAGTAATCCTGCCTGGTATTTTTAAACCTTTTCACAAAACAACGCGTAATATATACAGGCTGTCCAAAAAAGGGGTTTGAACTGAAATTGATTCTTAATTTTGAAGTGACTTTTGGACAATGCACTTAATTAAATAGTTTTATTTCTTCTCATATTTTACTATGTGTAAAATGAGATAACGCACATACGAATATATATGCTGAGATGAGGCTGATGCTGCTAAACATGATGGTAATCCTTGTACCACTATTAAAACATACTACTGTTACTACTACTACTACTATTACTATTATTATTATTGTTATTATTATAATACATTTTAGGAAAAACAATTAATACCACTGATATCATTTATTGGGCAAAAACGAAAATACATTTCTACGTTCATCGGATAATGGACTCTTGCTAGAGTTCGCATGCATACAAACTGAATTATCTCACGTAGAATTACACGTAATTAAATAAGTATGTCTACTTATAGATGTTGAAAAAATATCAAAATATTGGTATATCTAGTAGTAGGCCTCTGTTGGTCAGGGTTACCCATGGGTGACGTATCCTTATCCAATTTGTTCTGTCTGTCTCTTCAACTGGAACTGTGCCGCTTATGGCTAGAGAGGCTAATGTGCAATATTTGTCGCGAAGATCACTGGCGGTCTTGAAATTTACGGTCAAGGTTGTGGTTGGTAGGTCTTTAAATTAGTGTTGTATGCATCCAGAACAATGTAATATAGACACCAGGCTGATCGAGCCAACGGAAGAGCAAGAATCTTAAAGTTTAGCAATAACGATGTTGCAGAAGCTGGTACCATTGAACTGTAGACAACGTTAAACTGCATTAGCGTCTTTAATATGGATTTTCCTTGAGGGGTTCTCCTGAAGAGTTTACTCATAGGAGGATATTCGACAAAGAAGCGAAGGTTTTAAATCAGTTTTCTCATCAACTTGATAGACTTCCCTCGACAGCTTACAAGCTAGCCCTACTTGAAATATATCTATAGCGGAAATTCGGTGTGCATATGTTTTCTATAAAGAAAGGAATATTTCATGATTTACATCAAATCTAAAAGTGTACTCTTGTGGAATACTAGCAAATTTACCTGACTTTGCCTGTGATTGAATAATAAGCAACGGCAGTTTCAAACTCCCCTATTCGTTTATTTTTATCAAAATCGACGAATTAGCCCCTTTTTAATCAAATCGATTGATTGCCTGCTCTAATTCAGGACGCATCGCGATGCAACCGGAGGAAATTTTACATACCTCTTGCAAAAGTTCGCAATATATTGTAATCTACATTGCACTGTAGATTACCTACTGTTGCTTTTATAACATTATTTTTATTCTTGCATTAAAGTTTAAAATACAAATGTCAAGTATCATGCTTCAATTCTGCTCTAAAAACAAACATTTCTTTTGAGCGTGTCCATGTCCTATCAAAGAACAAACTGCTGATTTTATATGCCTGACCTTACTAGTTGTGTGGTTATAATGACTTGAATTTTAGTTTTAAATGAAAAAGTCAAGTGTCATTTCGAAATTGTGCTTTAAACAGAAACATTCACTTCGAACGCACCGCTGTAATATCCTAATGTTAGTTTTGCATGTTGGGCATGCGGTTTGTGTGCTAATAACACTTCTCACATGCACTTGAGATATTAGGCTGTCCAAGGTGTTAACTTTGATCAAAATCGCATGTTTTCTCTTGCATCAGATTATTTCGATTATCGAAATTAATCAAAGACATTCCGACAAAAACAAACTATCTAGAAAAACTAATTTCGTGTGAAAATTTATATAAGCCGACCAAGACTTTTCGAGTCCATAGAAAAAGGACTCAGAGGCACACAGACACATAGACCTACAGTCGCACAGATAACGTTCCATTTATATAATAGTAGATTCGAGTAAAACCCAATGGACGTGTTTCAGAATGTAATTTCAACTACATAAATATAACACTCGTACAACTTAAAACAAATTCTCTTTTTATAAAATTTGAATCATATGCATACAATCGTATGAGGAAGGCAATGGATGTGGTCCCAAATATCCAAATGGGTTTTTGGCCCTGTCGGTGGGGCATTAGAATACGCCGATTGCCCCCCTGCAGAGGGTAAAATTCCCTCAATGGGGGTCCTGGATATGACCTTAAATTATATCCAGTGGTGAGGCCCCAGCTTGTGGGATTTGGGGAGTGTGGAGCCACCCTTTAATTACCATTGCTCCCAGGTCCACTCTGACCCGGAGTGGTAGTATCTGTTAGGGTCCCAACTGTGGGTTAAAGAGAAACCGACGTGAAAACAACAAATATATTCTATTAAAAAAAATTTTCTTCAAAATCTTTGGATTCGGCATTAAATAACCCAAAAAGGGTTGATATGCCATCAAACAAAACCAACCAACCAACCAACCAACCAATCAACCAACCAACCAAATGACTTTTTAATCTAAGAGACAAATGTAGTCTAACTCGTATAAAGCTTCGAACATATATTTTGATATCCTTGGACCTTTATTGTTCCTGATATTCATAAATAACCACCCAGATAAAATTGTTTCGGAGATAGGTATATTTGCCGGTGACACCCCCCTCTATAACAGGCATGAGAGGAAAAATAAACACATATCTAAGGAAATGGCAGCATCACAAGAGGATGACCTCAAATCTGTAGTGGAATGGGGACAAAAATGGATGGTCACATTCAATGCTGTGAAAACTAAGCTTGCTTCCTTCAATAACTACAAGAAACCATTTCTACCACCAATAGCAATGGCTAAGAATACACTGCCTAAAAATAGTTCCTTTAAACTCCTCGGCCTAACGTTTACAGTAAGTATGAACTGGAATATATACATTGAGAGCATTGCCAAGGTTGCTGCAAAGAAGGTGGCTTCTCTCTACTGTGCCAGAAAATTACTTACGCCTGAAAGTATCCTGTACCTCTATAAGGCCACCATTCGCCTATGTATGGAGTATTTCTATCAAATTTGGGCTGGTGCATCTGCTGCTTCTCTCTCACTCCTGGACAGGGTTCAAAAGAGAGGCGCCAACCTAATCGGTCCTGAACTGTCATCTAAGCTTCAAGTGGAATGTGAACAAATATCTTTCTACTTATTTCCTTTCATAATGCCCTCGCAAATTGTCCCCGTATAGTACTCCCCCCCCCTACTTCAAAGTGGCACTAGCCTTGTTTTCGGTGAAGATTGAATAAAGAAAAGAAAACTTACACATAAATATGGTGTGTATTTATACTTTTATTTAAATATACCGTATTAAACAATCATTTTCTACATTAGAAATCAATGTACTCTATAGTTTGCTTTGGTATCTTTTAAAAAGCATTTCTTGAAATAAGACTACTCTATAGTTGGCATTAATAAATCTCTTTTAGAATATTTCCAAGAAGATCACAAGTGAAGGTGTTTATATAGAATAAAAGCAGATTATAATGTAGTATACTTAAATTGTAATTCCGTGTTTTAACATCTCAATCATTGCCACATCACACATAGGAAAAAAGAATATATATATATATATATATATATATATATATATATATATTATTTTTTCCAATTTATTTTGGATATCTTTTCCATTCTCAGAAATGTCTTTTATATTTCAGCCGACATATTGTATGAAGTGGCGCCCAAAAATGATTGTTCGGCCATATTCTTCTCAAGTGCTCTTTATCATCAGGAGCGATTGTTGTTGTCATCGTTTTCTCTCTTCTTTTTTTGTTAGGGCTTGGTGTATCTATGTGTGTTTTTAATTGGTCATAAAGGTGGGTGAAGGATGGTTAGGGGCGAATTATTTTATTTTTAATTTTGATTTTCTGATTTTATAAGTTATTTATTTAGTTTCATGTTAGTTATTAAATGTTGTTAGTATATTCGTCCCGGTGTTATCGGATTCAGTGATAGAAAGCGCACGAGAAGAATATGGCTAAACAACAATTTATACAATATGCCAGCTGAAATAAAATGACAGCTCGACGAATGGAAAAGGTATCCGGAAAAATCGGAAAAAGTATTACTGTGTCGCGTTCAATCAGAAAGGTTAAGGTCTCCTTCACCGGACGTGAAGTCTCCCGTTAAGTAGACCTTCTCTCTGTAAGCAGAAGGATTGTCTTTTAGGTTTGGACGTGATTTGTCTCTAAGGCGTTTTCTCCCCATATCATAATGATAGATTTAGTTTAGTCGGTCCTCTCATTCCTCCCCCAACCTGATCATTTAATTTTATTTTAGTCGCTTCCCACGTTTAAATTCGTTTACCTGCAGTAATAATAAAAAAGAAAACCCTCGATTTCGCCTTTGAAAAGAGAGGGCGGATGCTGGTCGGCCGACTCTACACCATTATCTATTTTTTTTTTCATGAAATATTTTCCCTCCGTCCTTCTTTTTATCATGGATACGAAAAAACCCAGTCTTCCTTTTTTCATAGCTATAATAAAGTATTGTACCCCCAAAACTAATGACATATATATATATATATATATATATATAAATATATATATATTTATATATATATACATATATATACATATATATATATACATATATATACATATATATACACACACACACATATATATATATATATATATATAATCAATTGTCTCTGTTAGTATTACATACGAATGAGAGTGTGCTTGTGTATTGAAGTACGACCAAAACTAATTTAAAATGCACACAGATCGCACTAAAAATAATAGTTGCTAATATAAAAAATTAAAAAAAAATAAACAAATTAATATGCAAAATGGTGAAAACATATGGAGTTGAAGTTACACAAGGAATAATGCCAAATGGAAATGCTGTCATTCAGCCGTTACGTGACATGGTTAAAAACATGATCATAGGCGAGAGAGCTTAATTACAAGTAAATTAAATTCACTTTTACCAACACTAAAGAATGGATAATACTCGCATAGAATTTGAATTGATATGCAAATTACACGATAGCGGTCGAAATTATTTACTTTATGAATTCATTTAAAGCCTGAGCATTCGGAGAGGGTGTATTTCCCCCACAAGTCATCAATATCACGTTCTATTAGTGTTATTTTACACGCTTTCATTAGAGGCAGTGGATATGATGATTTCCGTATTGGAGCTGGGAAATGATGGCTAAAAAAATTTGAATATATATATATATATATATATATATATATATGTATGTGTGTGTGTGTGTGTGTTATTTATTTTTGTTTTGTGATACTTTTTATTCAATTCAATTATTTTTACGAAATTACATTTTCACCTAAATGTGAGTTTTTTTCCCTTTGAGCAAATTGCTGCACCCAAATAGGGAGCGCCATACAATATAATTATCGACTGAAACGTGTTTAGTCGTCTACCACTCATTAGAGTGGTCTATTCTAGCGAGATATAGAATCTCACTAGATTCCGCTACTCTAATTAGTCGGAGACAATGATTTTTTTTTTTTTTTTTTTTACACAGTGATCACCACTTATCAAGGCCCAGAAGCCACTCAGGGATAAGGGTTATTGCAAGTACATTACGTTAGTGAGGAGATTTGCTGAAATGTTTACTTAAGGGGGCGGCTCATTAGGAATTTGTTAACATTGGACTTGAAGACATCCAAGTTGTAGTCCGGAGGGAAGCAGGCAGATGGAACAGAGTTCCACAGGCGTGCAGTTCTAAGAAAGAAGCTTTGTTCATGGAATCTGCGTTTTGATTTAGGCACAGATATAGAGTGGGGGAAATTTTTCACAGTGGATTCAGCTAGACGGGTGTTTTTCGTGAAAGATTGGCGAGGGGGGACCAGAGATTGGAGAATGAAATGCGTGTCAGTCGATAATTATATATATATATATATATATATATATATATATATATATATATATATATATATATATACATGTCGTTACTTATTTCAAAACCAAATGCGGGGGCGCCCCAAGGTTCTATCCTTGGACCTCTATTGTTCCTGATATTCATAAATGACCTCCCCGACAAAATTGCCTCTTAGATGGGTATATATGCTGATGACACTACACTCTATGGCAGGCACGACAGGAAGACGAATGAACACATTTCTAAAGAAATGGCAGAAACACTAGAGGAAGACCTCCAATCTGTAGTGGAATGGGGACAAAAGTGGTTGGTCGCGTTCAATGCTGCCAAGACTAAACTAGTTTCATTCAATAATTACAAGAAACCCTCTCTACCACCCATAGCAATGGCCAACGACTCTTTATCTGAGAGTCCATCTTTCAAACTCCTTGGCCTAACGTTCACAGGAAACATGAGTTGGAACAATTACATTGAAGGCATTGCCAGGGCCGCTGCAAGAAAGGTGGGCTCTCTCTACCGTGCTACTAACACCCGAAAGTATCCTGTACCTCTATAAGGCCACCATTCGCCCATGTATGAAGTATTGCTGCCACATCTGGGCTGGTGCATCTGCCACTAGTCTCTCGCTCCTTGACAAGGTTCAAAAGAGAGTCACAAACCTGATAGGCCCTGAACTGGCATCTAAGCTTCAGCCTCTGTCCCATCGACGAAATGTTGCATCCCTCTGCCTTTTCTACAAGTATTTTAGTGGTGAATGCTCTGACGAACTGCAATCACTTGTGCCCCTACTACGTGAGCACCCTCGACAAACCCGACAGGCTGCTAAATCCCACCCCCACACTGTAGAGATCCCTAGATGTAAAAGATCTTTTTACTCCAATAGTTTCTTCCCCAGAACCGCTAGACTCTGGAATTCCATTCCCGGTCCCTGCTTCCCCAACGGTACTGAAGTGCAGAAGTTCAAGTGTAACGTGAACCGACATCTTGCTGCCCAAATCCCTACATAGTACCCCAGTCGTTGTTGCCCCGGATAGTAGCCCCCTACACCAAAGTGTCAATTAGCCTTGTTTGGAGTGAAAAATGTAATAAAAATAAAAAAATGCTGTATTTAATTCACATCGATAGCATTTTATTCAGATTTGTGCAGTACGTCTTCTTCGTGTATCGTGGAACGTCAAATATCCAACAAACAATTCATCAGTGACAGGTATGTGTTACTAAAAAAAACAACATATGGTTAGCTTAGCATAAACACAGATTTTGCGAAGAAAAATGTCCATAAAGATTTTAAAAGTTTGCAAAATAATAAAAATAAAAAATAAATCTTTCACTGTGGTTTAACATTTTTTTATTGAATTTAAAGTCCACAAAGAGACCTTATTTTATCGCGCCATGTTTGATTTTTTAGATCCTTACTATATCTCAGGGATTTTGTAACGAGTTTGATATCAAAGGCAAAATGTTATTAACACACTCTAAAGATTATATTCGCAAAATATATTTTACACCTTAAACTTAATGGTATTGCTTACCACATCAAAAGTGTTTAATATAATTTATAAACTAAAATCACAACGAACAACAATACCAAGTTTTCCTTTCTGTTCGCATTAAATCAATGCAGTCATTTAAATTGTCAGCTTGTTTATACTCTAAATCCAGTTATTCGTAAATTAACTAGCGCCAAAGATAAGTATTTTATGTAATATTCATGATCCATTATGGGGAATCAATTAGTCCATTTAAAATGCCCAAACAAACTAGATAACTTCTTTTTTCAAGTGTTATCACCCTCATATTTAAAAGGTTGTTTTTTAATAGTCGGTATCATCACCCTAATTTTTCGTATATTTCCTTTTACAAAAACCTCCCATTTAATGTAAAGTTACGTTACTAATTATTAGGAAACATCATTCCATACTCAAAATCAGAAAAATCGATAATTATTACTCCCTACAATTTGACCATGTAAATCCCGTCCTTTTTCGAAATCATTGCATATTTCTACGGACGAATTGCTATGTCAAATATATAATTAATGAATCTTTATATCTAAGTTTATTTGTAATTATTATTTAATTATTTAATTTATATTTTACTTTATTTAAATTTATTTGTTTCTTTCTCTCTCTCTCTCTCTCTCTCTCTCTCTCTTTCTCTCTCTCTCTATATATATACATATATATGCATACATATATGTACATGTATATATATATGTATACACACTCACACACGCAAGCACATATATATATATCTACATATACATATATACACATATATAAATATATATATATATATATATATATATATATTTAAGCAAATATTATTAAATCCAACGGATACATTTTGCTTAACGATTCTTTTTATTTTAATTTTTCGATTTACCGTATAATTTTTTATATAAAAATAAAAAAATATTAATAAACATTCCACAATTGTTGCTGTCACGAGAGCTTTCGATTTGTCCACGAATCTTCCTCATGTATTGAAGTAACAGTGCGAAGGAGCGAAAATGAGAATTATATATATATATATATATATATATATATATATATATATATATATATAGAGAGAGAGAGAGAGAGAGAGAGTGAGAGAGAGACAGACATACAAACATACATACAGATAGTGAGGAAACACTAGTGTTACATCAGTAAAATTTATTTGTTCGCATAAAAAAAATGTAGTGTGTAATGTGTTTGTTTTCTCTTTTTATTACTCTATACACACTTTTGCACCACTCTCTCTATATAAATAGAGTGACCGCTTTAAATAAACTACTAGCCAAAAACACACATCTATACCGATTTACTATAATTGCCAGTAAAAGTTCTATTAATAACAAAACTTACGTGGATATTAAATTTCTAAGTACTGAAACCAGATATTACGACAATTAAAATACATTTAATGAAAAACGCAGAATAAATATAGCATCATCCACAGATTATTTGACGCTCAAAAAGAGCGAGTGAAACAAATTACAATAATTCAGTACATCTAGAAATTTAAAAGGCCTGTGTAATTTATATCTTGGTAAGAAAATTTAAATTATTAAATGTAAAAAATCCTGGAAACTCATGTAAGTGTAAAACTGAGACTGGAATAACTATATACAAAGGTTTATTTGAGGATAAAAATATAGTAAAAGAAAATAAAGTAAAATTCTTGTTTAAAAATGTACTCCAAGCACGAATTGTTAAAATAATCTCAACTATGTATACCAAACATATCCACACAAAAGAAAAAACGCAACCATATAGAAAATACAACAGATGAATAGGGAATAGGTTTCAGCTTGGATAGATAAAATGTCAAGCAATGTTGCTAAGTAAAGCATGAGATAGTGAATGTGTTTGTTTAACGGCATTTCAACCTCTAAGAGTTATCTAATGCGAAAAAAGTTTTGTTGATATAATAGGTCTTCAGTTTCTTGTAAAAATATTTTAACTTTCTTGAAAAGTTTACCTTTTGAAGCAATATGCTTTAGGTTTTCCGAAAAATTGTTTTAGTTGTAAGATGTTTGTTTTTCTAAAATGAATTTTACTTGTTTACGTAATAGGAGTTTGAATACATTTGTTTCTTTTAAATAGTTTATGATTTGTTTGGGCTCCAGTTCTTGGAACACTTTACTAATGTTTGTTGTTTTTTAATATGTCTTCCGAGTGTGTTTGTGTTTTCTACATTCTGTCAGTAGATGTTTAATTGTTAGTTGTTGGTTGCAGAGTGTGCAATTTTATGTTTCCTCCACTTTGATTAGGTAGGAATGAGTTAATTTTATATGTCCAATTCGTATTCGGTTTAGTACAATTTCTTCTCTTCTTCCCTTAAAAACTTTTTATTTTTGTTTTTAATTATTGGTTGGTGTTCGTGCACTTTGTTTGCAGTACATTTGTTCCATTCCTCTTGCCACTTGTTTTCTATATATTCGTTGATTTTTCTTTTTAGGTCTGTGTGTGGTATTTTAATTTTTTTCATTTGGTGGTTTGTGGCTTCTTTAGCCAATAAAGCATGAAAGTTGGCAAGTAAACGCTTCAGCTCACAACCGGGTATGAATACTTAGCTAAAGACAACGCGGATATATAAAACAACATGTAGCACTAATTTTATGCATTTTAGCATGACGACGCTATACATTGATATGACGCGGAAAATTTACTCAGGCTAATCGACATATATTTTCATAACATACTGTGTAGTTCTACTCACGTGTCGAGAACTGTTTAAAATACTGAAAACCTATACATAATATATTTTAACCCTTCATAGAATTTTATATGAACACACGATATCTATACTCCTATAAAGTTTTGTTTGTGTATTGAGATTCATATTAACCCCCTTTCTTCTATTTATTTAACAGAAAATACAACTTTGTTATATTTGGGTCGTAAAATTGTATACATCTGCAAAAGATCTAGCTAATTTTATATTAATTCACACGTTCATTTTAATTAATTCCCTATTAGCTTTTGTCAGTTAACGTCATATAAATTCAACATGTAAGCAGATATAATGAAATCTATTAAACTTTACTAAATCTAATTTTAATAAAACTTGTTGATACGTACCTAACTGTTTGAACTCCTGAAACCATATTAATAAACACAACATATGAAAAGACCTTAACTTTTCACTCATTTCATCGAGAAGTAAACTTAATAAAAGGAACGGAAAGAAGATGTTTTACATAATTTAGAAATATTAATTTCTACATTATAATGTAGACTAATCAGGTTATTAAGCTGGGCTTTATTGATATATATTTTCGGTGCCATTCAAAAGTAACCTTGCTATGTTAATTAAAACAATAACAATCATCGTTTTTCTCAAACTATTAAGGGTTCATCGTAATTTGAAACAAGTTAGAAAGTTTTCGAAGATGTAATGTCCTCATAAATTCTCTGTAGATTTCGTCTTTTACGGTTGCCCTTACACAATTTATAGGAATCTATTCCCAAAGCTTTAAACCCGGCAATTTCTTATTTGTAAGTGTAACGTGAACCGACGTCTTGCTGCCCAAATCCTAACATAGTGCCCCAGTAGTTTCTGCCCCTGATAGTGGCCCCCTACACCAAAGTGGCAATGTGCTTTGTTTGGGGTGAAAAAGAGTGTAATTCTTTTTTCATACGCGATACACATTTTTGCCAGCATAACCTGTGAAGCTAAGCAACGATGAGGCTGAATAATACCAGATTTCTGACTATTATAGAAATGATAGGGGTCGTGTTCGAGACAACTTCTGCATCTTATATCACGCTTGATCGCCTTCACCAATCTTGCCAGCAGGACCAAATTTTTCTTGATGCAAAAGTCTTTTATACTTTAATCTAAGTAAAGCGAAAGTCACATAAAAAAAGGAAAAGGGGAGATAGCAACTGTTTGTCGACCTTTATGGTCTACTATAGGTTAGGAAATATCACTAACGACAAATTGCCGAAAGGAATTATTTCATCTCTAGCAAAATGCTCAGTTATTTACCGTTTTTTTTTCTTTTTCTGTATCAATTCTTTAAAGCATATTTGATTTAATCATATATTTGTAACATTGGGCGAACTAAAAGAAAATTTTAATATTTTCAAAGATTAAAAAATAGTGTTTTCCGTAAAAATAACGAGAAAAAGGCATTGCTAATCTGAAAAAATAATTATTAACATATTCAACGATTTTCACATTTCACAACATAATGGATGAAAAATTAAGCACATTCAAACTTCGGCTTTTTAACATTAAAATCTGATATGTGTGTAGTTCTTTTTCTTGTTGTTTTATCTACAACCCTCTACCTCCCCACAATAAAATATATTTTTACAGTTTCAACTTATTATTTTAAGCATATTTGTAACCACAAATAAAGAAGGCACTGTAAGCAAAAAATGTGTTAAAATATCAATTACAAGCTTTATCTTGCCACGCGTTGCTGTGGCTCAATTTTGTGTAATGGAAAAGTCTAATAAAAAGAGAAAATGCATGTTTATTATATTCTTAGTACAGCAATCGGCTCCCACATAAAAAGTGGTACTCTTGCAGTACGTAATGGTATGACATTTTAGTGTTTTTATTTAATGTAAAATGTTTAATAATCACGAAGAACACAGTGTGTATGTATGTATTTGGAGAAGAGAAATGGTCGCGGACTCTGTTGAATATATTAACTTTGTGTAAATAAGTTAAAAACTATCTAAAACAGTGTTAGAGTTTTTTTTTTTTAGTTTGAACTGACTTTCACGAACGTAACGTAATGAACGGTGTCCGCCTGCCAGCAGTTGTATGTTTGAAAGATCAGCTAAAGACTGTTTTTCGAGCCGACTAAACGGTATATTAAATAGAAAGGGTTATCTTACTAAACACATATACGAAAAAGTTGTGGGAAACTCACTGTGTAACAAATGTAATATCGTTAATGAAGAAGAAGCATTCATACATGTTAATTTAAATCCGCACGGAATTCTTTAGTAAAGAAAAAGCAATCATAATTTTCTGATCTTAATCAGACCTTTATCTGGGACTTTATTTTATTTTTGTTTTTCAATTTGAATGCAAGTAATTACACGATCTAAATATGTAACTAATAAAATTTAATAATAAATTGCTCATAGTTAGAATCGCCGATTAGAGTCGTCCAAACCGGAAGTAAGAATGGAGTAGTCGCGCAGTTTATGTTATTGTTTTTGATTTTCAAGTGTAATGCAAGTAATGGTAATTACACGATATGGTTGCGTTGTAATAGTAATTTGTAAAAAATGAGATGTAAGTTTCCAAAAATCTGTGTAGTTGAAAGCAGTAATAAATGAAGCTCATAGTCAGATTCGTCGATTGAAGTCATTCAAACCGGAAGTAAAAACTCAGTAGTCTTGCAGCGTGCGTTTTACGGAAGAAAGAAATGCAAAACAAAAACATGTAATCTTAATCTGACGTTTAGCGCGTTTATTATTATTATTTTTTTGAAGTGAAATGCAAGCAATTTCACGGTATCGTTCGAATAATAAATTGTAACTAAGAAAGTGTTTGTTTATTCAATAAAAAGTTTTTAGTGCGAAGTACTAATAAATAAAGCTAATAGTTAGATTCCGCGGTTTCAGTTGTCAGAACCGGAAGTAAAATCCGAGTAGTCACGCAGTTTGCGTTCGACGTAAAAAAAAAGCAAAAAGGCAAAAAGATAATGTTAATCGGGCGGTAATTCATTTTTTTTCTTTTTTTTGTTTATTTTTATTGGAGAGAAGGGGAAACATAGAAGAAAAAAGGAAAAATGGCTTTAATAACCCTTTACGATTCCAAACCGGTGTTTAATCCCACTGCTCTTTGTGGACGCGTTCCCAGCTGTGTTGTGGTAGCAGGAGTAGTAGAAATTTAATAGAGAGAAAAGATTTTAGAACTTCCATTGATTATAATCGTGTTGGACAGTGAACTCTCAACGGAAAAAATATAGGAATGTACTGTTATCGAGGAAGTGTAAGCACACCTAAGATCCTGTGCTGCAGTTTGTGCACATACATTTGCATGAAATGTCTTGATTTTAATCGTATTAAGGTCAAACTCATACGGGGAAAATGAGTTCATTGTATTTATATAGAATAGAAAAGAATATGAAAAACAGAACACCATTATAAAGTTTATATTTCACTTTATAACCGGTAACAATTTCGTATTGATCAAATAATTACTTGATTTTTTTAATAGAGTTTTAAAGAGAGCCTCCGTCAAAAAATACTTACTCCCTACTTCCGTTTTGGCCGTGCCTACCTCTAATACTGCGGAAACAGTCTCTTAGAACCCTTTTCATTGTTGAAATCACTAAATACATATCTAATATGTCGGTTTATATTAGCCAGAGTGTAATCCTCGCTTTGACGTTACAGATGCGAGAGATGTGCGTCCAATACCCTTTCCACTTTGTGCTGGTCAGTCGCTCGTATATGTCTATGAAAGCAAAACACTAGTCTATCAGCGTTGCACTTTTCATGCATCTCACTTCTTTTCCCCGCCGCAGTTTTACGTGTATTTTTTCTTCTCGTGCAGGAGAAGCAATTCTCAATCCATATAAGAGCCAGGTACGCATAAAGATGGAGTACTGTTGGCCACATCTGTACAGGAGCTGCTAGAAACGACATCTTGCCTAGACTTCGTAGCCTAACAGGAGATAACGTTTCTTTTCCCTGCAACCACAGAAGAAATGTTACGAGTTAGTCTTTGCTTTATTGTTATTTTCATGGCAATTGCTCGACTGAGCTTCAATATATGTTCCCCCTTCGCCAATTTTTAACAGGAAACACTTGTTTAGTTGAAAGCACTTTCAATAATCCCCCCACTCTTTATCTGTGCCTAAACCTAAACGTAGATTCCATGAACAAAGCTTCTTTCTTAGAGCTGCACGCATGCGGAACTGTCTTCCGTTTTCTTGCTTTCCAACTGACTAGAATATGGTTGTCTTCAAGTCATACATAAACAAGTTCTTGATGAGCCGTTCCATTAAAGTTCACGAATTTACCGAATTTTCATTACTAACGATTACTATATTTTCCAACTTTCTATTGTAACTCTTTAACCCTTATCCTCGAGTGGCATATGGACCTTGATAAGTGGTGATGCATGTGTAAAAAAAATCGTTTCTCACGCACGAAAAAAAAAAACGTCTTACATTTGGGCGCTGTCGCGATTACAGCATCAGCATAAAATGACACCCGAACCCGACAGCGAACAAATTTGCATTAATCTTATTTTCGTCTTATTTTTCGTGTTGGGCGGGATCCAGGCTCGAATGCCAATGTGTCTAAGGTTGGAACCGTCTAACAGTGGGTGCTTATTGGCACAAATCCTTCTACACCGTTATCTTTACCGTTAGTTTACTGATAACTCTCATACAGTCAGGAGAGTGGCAAGTTAGTTCGTAGAGTGATGTATTGATGAATTTTATGACGTTAATCCGCCGAGTGAAGTCGTATTGCTCCAAACTTTGCAGAAATTTCGGAAAATTCTCCAATGTAAACAACCAATCGCTGGAATCCTGTTTCATCATTATTCAAACCATTTCATATTTTTTACAAAATCTATGGTCAGAAGACTTGTGCCAATTAAATTTTAAGAGGGAACAGTGTATTCTTTTGTACTGGATTTGGTCTTGGGGAGGCCTCATGTTTTGACAAGCTTCTAGGCCTGACCTTTACTCCTGATCTTAAATGGAAAATATACGTTAAATCCGTTGCCAAGGCCGCTGGAAAAATGGTGGACTCCTTTTATCGATCGAGTAGATATCTCACTGCTGATACAATTATCTATCCATATAAGAGCCAGGTACGTCCAAGTATGGAGTACTGTTGCCACATCTTGGCAGGAGTTGCTAGAAAGGTCTTATCCTGCCTTGATAGTGTTCAAAATAGACTTCGTAGCCTCGCAGGGTATGTCCTTTTCTCTCATCTGCAACCATTTTTTCACGTAGAGATGTTGCGAGTTTGTCTCTGCTTTATTTTTATTTTCATGACAAGTGCTCGACTGAGCGCCAATATGTGCCCCCCCCAACCAAACTTTCACAAGAGACACTCGTCTAGCAGAAAACATTATCAATAAGTCCTCCACTTTTTATCTGTTCCTAAACCTAAATATAGAACTTTCTTAGAACTGCCTATGGAATTGTCTTCTGTTTTCCTGCTTTCCAGCTGACTACAATATGGTTGTCTTCAAGCCTAACGGAAACAAGTTTTTGATGAGCCGTTCCATATAAATTAACAAATTTACCGAATTTCCATTACTAACGATTACTATATTGTCCAGTTTCTACTGTACACTCTTTAATCCTTATCCTCGAGTGGGCTCTAGGACTTGCTAAGTTGTGATTCCTATGTAAATAAATATGATGAACACAGAATTATTGCCAGGGAATTGATTAGAACGAATACATTGAGATTTGTAGTGTTTAGGCAAAGAAAGACGAATGGTAAGCGTAGATGTAAAATTCATTAAAATATCAATTAGTTTTTATTACACACTCTTTCTTTTACCTTGCACGTTATTTGAAGAAATGTATCCCGTGACATTTTTATAGCTTCTTCTACTTTCCCCTAACAAATAATAAGCTCCGTGCGACGGTATTCATCAGCAATAATACTACAGAAATATAAGTCTCAATATTTTTATAACCCAACTAAACAAACACAAACCAAAAAAAAAAATGGAAACCATTATAATGGCAAATCTCTTGAGGTAAGTTTCTGCAAATACCAGTCCATTGTATTCCATTTCTTCTGTATTCTTATCTTTCCTTCCAGAACTGGCATAATACTGATTTGGCGCCCGTCGTACAAGTATTAAAATAGTTTTACTTAACCATTTTAGTCTAACACTCTAGACTCGCAATTCGGAGTGACTCGCTACTAAGTGTTCAAACAGATTCGAGTAGAATGGGTATTTAAGCAAGTTGTACAAAAATAAAACAATTCCTTTTTGTGTGTTGCTTGTTCAGGTATATTTTATATGATCTTTGTTGTTTGTCTTTGAGGACATTAAGGGAGTGAATAAGTGTAGGACAATGTTATTATTCATCTTGAAAAAAAAAACAATAGCAAACGCGACAGCCGCAACGGGACATAATTTTAATTGCAAATCAACAGATGTGCGCGCATATATATTGTTAATAAAAAATAGTTTGCGATCGGGAATGACCGGAAGTCGGCAGAAGAAAGAAGAAAGACACTCAATACAAATCCAACCTAGTACACGCTAATCGCATCTCATAAATGCGTAGGCAAGTTTTGTTATTTTAGTTTGTAAAGAATAGTTATTGACAGTTTGCTATTCCTTTGTCAAGTTCAATTTCGGTTTATTTTCTTAAGATATTAATGCCACAACACAGGGAACATTATACATAATTCATCGCGATCACCAACATCATTATCATTATCGTCATCATTATTTGTATGTGTTCTCCAGCAGATCGTTATCCGAGAGTAATCACTGACAAAAGCCGGTGCTTTTCCCTGTAGTCTGGGAGACGATTCGTCTCCTCAGATTTCCATTACTCTCCATCTCGTTTGATATCCGTAGCAAATGAATTTGCATTACCGAAACAACCACTTGTTACGTATTTCTCGATGGCAGCGAACATTGTTCTTTACTGAAATTTGGGTGGCAATACGCGTCCCCAATGTTCCAATCATCGTTGCACTCTATTAGTGGAGGTCAAATTAGTGGTCTCCCTCTTTCGGTCTTTCCATCTTATTTGACACTTCACTGCTATTTTGTGTTGGATCAACCAAAACTGTCGCCCATTGTCTTAATATATTTATTTTTTAAAAAAAGTATGTATTATTATTATTATTATTTATTTTATTTTTTATCCTTATTTATATAAGATATGATGCTTTGCAATTACACTTCAGTTGGATTGTACTTTAATTGTGACTGGTGAGTTTACATAGTTTTTGTGATGCGGTTACCGCATTCAATGATATTATTTAAGATGTCACCCTTTTATTATTACTTATAATGTTGGCTGTAGAGTCTTAGTCTTCACTTGTAACAGATTCCTCCTAGTCTTTTCTCCAGTTTTGTATGTTTTTAGTTTACCTGTAAAATACTGATTTTCGTCTTCTTCTTTTCTTCTTCCTGATTATTATTATTATTATTATTATTATTATTATTATTAGCCCACAAGGACCTTTCACACACGTCATCAAATTTCTCTCCTTGAAAACAGCCTGTAGTGTTCCCTGGAATATGAGTGACAACAAGTCTCTTCAGGTTTCTAGTACTCTACACCGATTTCAAAAACATTTGCAAATAAATTTGCATTATCGCAACAGCTGTTCCCATTTATTTCTCGTTGGCAGCGGTTATTGACCTTTACTGGAATTTGAGTGGCAATAAGCCTCACCAATCTCCCAGTTCTTTTTGCACTTAGCCGGCGGAGCTCTTGTCAGTTACTCGATCTTTCCTTCCTCATTGACTCTACTTGGTTATTTGGGCTCACTCTTTTTGCGGGGGGCAGTGATGTTACAATTAGAGGATTGAGGCGGGGTGTGGTAAGGCAACTTATAGATATGCAATTTCAGTGTTCTTTGTCCCGCCTAGTGTTTTGTGTTGGAGTTTGCAGCAGTTTATATTGCCCGCGCTTTCTGCTCCTGCCCGTAAGTTTCCAAATTCAACGGTTATTTTTTATATTTCAGCTATTTTAATGATTGTTGTTCGTTGTAGTTTTACAGTCATTCCTTTGATTACAATTTCTCCCATTCTGTTTCAAAATTTTTGGGGGGGGTTGTTCCTAGTGCTCCTACTATTATTGGTACTATTTTGATTTTCTCCATCTTTCATATCTCTTTCAGTTCTCTGGTTTGCGCTGTGTATTTGCTCCGTTTCTCCTATTCTTTCATATTCACCATGTGACCAGCTGGAACAACACAGTCTCTGATTTGACAGGACTTTTCCTTCTTTGTTTTATTATTACGACACCCGGTCTTCTTGCTTGGATGGGTTTATCAGTGTGTATGTCCATGCACTATATGATTTTCTGATTCTCGTTCTCAGGTACTGTTGCCAGCTTATGTTTGTACTACATGTTTGTGCATTCGCGATGCAGAATTTTGCATAATTTCCGACCTCCCCACTTGGTCGTGTCTGTTGACCCAGTTTGCTGCATTCACTTATTATATGGTTTATATTTTCGTCTCTTTATCCACACACTTTGCATTAGATGTTTTCTTATGTTTTGTCGATCTTTGCTAAGTTGTCGTGTGCTGCAGTTATTAGATATTCATCTTATGTGTCCTTTTCGCATCCAAGTATTTTCGTTATTTTCGTCTTTTGTCATCCTTATTAATATTCGTGTAATTGTTTCTCTTCTCACTTATCTTTGCTTGTTATTATTATTATTATTATTATTATTATTATTATTATTATTATTATTATTATCATATAGCCTCGATTTTATCACATGTATTTTACAACTATGCCCGACGTAAGAGGGCTGGTTAAAAAGTGCTCACCAAACGCAAAGGCACATCTATCTCTTTTCTCCAAAACTGCCTTAATGACCGGCTCACCTGCTTGTATGTCTTACTTAAACCAAAAAGAAAAAAAAACTGCTTTTTCATCATGTTTTCCAATTATAAATTCCCCAACTGCATAAATTATTCGGCCATTTTGTCTCTCTTTTTTAACATGGAACAAAATATTTTTTGCAGAAACACCACAACAACTAACCAATCGCATAAAGGTGTTTGAAAATCACGTTATGCGTTTTATTACAGGACAACGCCTGATCGATAAAAAAAACAACAAAATATCCCCCTCCGTCAAACTACTTCCCTAGCTTCTTTATTTGATAAAATCAAAAGTAAAACCCGTAAATGTTTTGTATATGCAAAACAATAAACCACTAGTTATGGTTATGCTTTGAGGATTTGCTGAAAAGCAAAGATGAGGCAAATAAAGCCAGGACAAATTGAGAGAAAATGTTTTGATTAGACATTTCTCAAGTGTTTGGTGTCCATCAACCAAATGGCCCTAGATCGGAAGGAATGACGAAAAATATGTCGCGTGGGTTCGCAATCCGCATCAAACGGAAGATGCGATTGATGATGACATTATTATTATTATTAGTAGTAGTAGTAGTAGTAATAATAATAATAGTAATAGTAGTAGTAGTAGTAGTAGCAGGGGCAACATCTGCACTTTAAGAAGCTAATCATTATCAGTGATTGCTCGTTATCAATATACCATGATGCTCCACTTAATCTGAGTGTCAAATATTCGCAGACTTTCAGCACTTTCAAGCTCTTTCAAGAACGGGTGAAATTTTTTTCCGTAATCCGAAGTGTCGTTTAATAGGTCTTTTTCGACAAATATCTGAACTGTTATGTAGGTTTAGTGATAAAAAGCTACCTGAAGATTTCAATATTGTTTCAACAATCTAGTAGTAGTCTTGTTGACACGTTACCTACCGGGTATATATTGTCATTCTCATGTATGTATATTATACGCGTATCTTTAAATGTAGAAATACACGCTATGATCATATATGTATAACTAACGTGTCGTCATGATGAGGAATATATAATAGTTTTTATGAGCCTATCAACGTTGTGTCTTATTATATATGTATAAGATCGATTCATTGTCATGAGTGTATATAACGTATCAAAGTATTCACGTATATATGCAGTGTGAGAGGGCGTGTGAGTGGTTGTTAGACGCATGTCTATAGCAGTTCGTGAGTTCTACCTCCACTGCTTTTGATGACTTCAAAAATTATTTCGGGAATGATAAAATAAGGGTTTCCATTAAGGTGCGGGGGATCCTGCTCCACTTTCTGAAGATGGCTTAACGAAGTTCTTTTTTTGTTGAGTACTGTTTCCCATTTCGATAAACCTCTCTTGCCATCCATCCTCAAACATTTTCAATTGAGTTCAAGTCCGGTGAGCATGCAGGATGTCCCAAGAGATGGACCCCATTTCTTTGAAGAAAGGCCAAGGTCCGTCTTGCAGTCTGGATTGCAGCATTATCCTGTTGGAATAACCATCCATCCCAACACAAGCGATGACCCTTTTTTGATGCATGCTAACATAACCAGCTGCTATTTGACAGCCCTGTACAAATGGAGCTCCATCGTCCCTCTGTAAGAAAAGGGACGCCATACCATTACGGACCTTCCATCACTATGACGTGTGGAACAATACAAGGGGCATGTTTTGTAATGCCAATATCGCTGGAAGCCATCAGGACCATCTAAATGTAATTTCTTCACATCAGAAACGGAACTTTCCTCCACTTCCCACCATCCCATGTTTGGTATTCACGACCAAATCCTAAGCGGTACACGTTGTGACGTGGAAGCAATCGATAAATTTGTTTACGCTTTTTATTTACCATGCCGTTTTGTTGTAAGTGTTGCCTGATAGTTATTGGACTGCAATCAGCATCTGTAACCGACCTCATTTGACTAGAAAAAAAGTGCTCGATCATTCATAACAACCGTCTAATACTCCTACTCAAGGCAGGAGAAATTTTTTGGGGGGCCTGCCAAAGGATTTTTCTTTTCTATAGTTCTCAGTGTTCTTTAGAAAGTTGCAAATGAGTTTTACTGCGATTTATTTTAGCTGCTATCGCTCGCTGTGACAAACCTTGCTTATGGAATTCTAGAATTCGAGAGCGCTCAACGTCGGTTAGTTTTCTTGCTTTAGGCATGGTAACACCTTTACACGGTTATTGCTAATCTCTAACTGTACTAAATCATAAGAATTACCATGAATCTAACAATTTACAACCTTGGTCTTATAATTTTGATCACATGTAAAACGCCTAGTTTAATAAAAATGCACATTTTTAAATAATATTTTTGGAATGTACCTCTTTATTTCATTACCTTTTAGATTTTAATATTATTAATCTTAAGTCGGAAGAATTTAAAATCTATCCTTACAAAAAGGTTACTTTTTAAATATTTTTAAGTGGTCTTACATTACAGCAGTGTATTTGACTTTACTATGCAAACTGCATTGCTAAACTTACTAACGTACTTGATTTTACTAAATCTAGTCGTAGATGCATAGTCTATTTAATAAATACAGATTAGAATATAGTGTTGTGCAGAGTGGTTAATCTGGATGCCAGTATGCATACACAGGTAGACTATAAGTCTTCTCCTATCTTACTGATTGTGACATCGAGAATACCTATCGAAATATACTGTAAATTACCTTTCAATGCCCGACCTGGAACTACAAGTATTATGATATTATTAAGCACTAACAAAGAGTTAAGGCGCCTATACAGTCAATCAGAAACAACTGCCGGACAAAATGTCAAACCTATACTCTAAACCACTGAGACAATAGCGAATCAGACCAGTCAAGCGAACATAAGTGGAATGCACGCACCCTCAATTTACTTAGTTTGTGAGAGAGAAATCCATTAGGAATGAGGGGCCGGCGTTTATATTTCTAGTAAGGAAAGTCAAGCAATGCATAGGATGTCTCTAGTGTGTCTCTGATAATGTATGCCTGCGCCTGGCAAATGAAGAATGAATTTGAAAGTAGGACGAAAGGCAGAGCTTACACACAATTTTATGTTTGTTAATCGGAGAATTTAGTAAAGTCACCAGCTCTATGATGGTTGTAAACCACAACTAAGAAAACCTACTTCTTCCGGTTTTCGGTGCAGAGGCATAGGGCCAGTAGCAAAGAATTTATCTTAGAGTTTTTATTCTGCTAGATTGATGACCTGACAATATTTACTGGAACATTATATATAGAGGGGTAAGCATGCGCTTGTAAAGTAGACAAGGATTTTTCGCCCTTGTATTATACCACTATCAGCCGGTCACTGAGGTGTGACCGACAGACGTGTTATAGTAAATGTCTTAAAGCGGTCTCGGGAAGATATGAAGATGGGCCAGTCATTAGGGTCTGTGTAGCAAGAAGAAAATCATACCTGAGATGTTGGATCTGGGTGTGGCTCCTTTCTTTTCTCTAGATGATCTTTTCACCCTGGTGGCATTCTGGTGGGAATCCTCATCTCTTTGTCCTCAGGGCCGCCTTTCGACTTAAGACATGTATGGAGACATTTATGAAGGCATTTATGAAGGCATTTATGGCAGACACAAGAAAAACGACACGCGACACAATTGTAATATATATAAAGCATAACTAACTATTTTATTGTACAAATATATATTACAAAAACTTTAACAATTAAAAAACTGGATAATCGGCGTTTCAAAGCTAACTAACCTAACTAGTATTGAGGGAGGGGGTGCTCCCCCCCCATTTACGGAGAGACAGAATATTCGTCTTCACTTCATGGTGGTCGTGCAGGAAAGAGAGAGAGAGAGAGAGAGAGAGAGCTCAAGGAAAGGGAATTATTGGAAGGCGTTTCTTTGTATCTCTACGCACATGGCCAAATAACCACCCGGTCATACTGCGGAGTTTGTTAGAAACAGTGGCACAAAGAAATAGTGCCACAGTATGACTAAAAGTATACGACATAGAAGCAACGTTGTTTGGACCTAGAGACAAAACTTATAAAAAGTTATGGTTGTTCAGATATCGTTGCTGACATATTTTGAAAATTATTAGAGGAGTTATATTTGAAATCTTGTAGATTTTATTACAATTCCAACGTACAAATTTTTAGACTAAAAGAGTAATTTTCCCTCATACTGTCATCGTAGTTTATAGTAAGGGATTAACGTTTTATAGCACTCCTATAATTAATCTTGGTTAAAAAGTAGGATTTTAATCTTAAATATTGAACACCTATCTTTTATGCTATAATATCATTGAGGTTAAGAGTAAAGCAAATAATAACCTACGGAATAAAAATAACAGCATTATTTGCGCTTAATTTGAACTCTTTAAAAATGGCGAAGAATTCAGTTTCTATGTAACTGCATGTATCTATTCAAATATTAGCATGCATCCGCTGTCTTTATACTTAAACAACATCCACGCAAATGTCAAATATATTTCTGTCTTCTGCAACCACCTCGGAGAACACATTGCCAGCGACATTGCTGCGGCGTGCTCTACAGGAATCCTTTCATGCTGCCACGCACTTCGAACCATTTTTTGCGACCGTATCACAAGTGAGTTCTGCACACATATTCCGTTGAAAACTTACACATTATATAGACTTTTTATCAGAAAGTTGTCAGGGGCAACAACTTTGTCCGTCATGGCATGAAACAAATTAAATTCATCTTTGAACCAAAGCTATTTCAGATTAACCGCCTTACATGTGCATGATGTTCTCACAAAATTGACTTATATGAGTAAATGAAGGTACTTGTTTCAATCAGTGGTAAATTCTGGGGTTTAAATGTTACTTTTCTCGAGGCAACGATACATGCAAGACTATCGAAAATAATTACTTATAATTAAGTGTTCATAATTATTTCTAAAATATAATTATGTCAGTAGATAGTAGTTTGCTTGAAGCATTGTTGGTAAAGAAATATATAGAATTATTTTTTAAAGCCAAAGACAATGCGGGGAAAGACCGGAATTATGAATGTAAAGAAAGAAAAACAAACAAATGTAGACGGGTATGCTTGAGTAGAGGAGTGTCTAGCCTTTATTCGTCTATCTCTCCTCACCTCAATGTATAATTATTTATAACCAAGTTGCTGGTATGTGCGGTGTATGTAAAGTCCGTGGGTGGTATAGAACTTTGATTAATTTCGATAGAAATGGACCTCTCTTTTTCAAAAGACAAAAGTGGAGTCAAGATAGCGCTTA